>NW_021636664.1:0-52487 GCF_004799145.2 Neltuma alba | reverse complement strand
ATTGATTTTGAAATACATCCTATTTTCTAAAATCTGATATATTTTTATATTAAAGAATATTTTCTCTCCTTTATTAAAAAAATACCAATATAGAATAAGCTAGTTTAAATTTTATTAGCCTAAAAAAAATGTATATAAGCAACTAAACCTAACACCCAATTTATTTTGCTCGCCCATTACTTCTCCCTGGCTGCGGTCACCAAGTACCTCTCTTGCTTTGCTTGTTACTTTTTTGCAATTGCCTCCTTCTTATTTTCTCTCTACTTTTTCCTTTGATCTTTTTCATCCATTTTCCTTAACTATACACCTGACACAAGACACTCACATACCCATACTTATTCTCTTTTCCTCTAGTTATAATTTTTCTTATATGTAATTAACTCTAACACGTCTTGTCCTTTTCCCCATCCATGTAATGTGTGAAGTACCTTTATACACACACACACACACATGCGTGCATGCATATACACATGTCTACACACACAAAATATTGCCTAGCACCCTTTCGGCTTCCGTACACATGTTCCCACAACAATTAACACACAGAGGCGCGTGCGCGCGCACAGCTGTGTGTGTGTGTGTATATATATATATCATATTATCCTATTTATTTTTATTTTTAGGAATAAATATATAAATAATCATGGAATATATATATATATTAAATATTGGGTTTTTGGGTAGAACACGTTTTCAACTTTTTTTTTATTATACGAGCATATAAAATTGCAATTGAACTTTAGCATAAGAATTCAGTAAACTTAATTTATTGAGTTCATAAGAATTTTCCTCTCAAAAAGCCATAGGTTCTGAGATAAAAACGAATAGCCAAACTGGTGACTTTAGGACTCAAAATTTAGGATTAGCATTTTAGACTATGATAGAGCATAAGACATAGTTATTCGTAGATTCAATTACTAGCGGGACTCCTCCAGTTCTGAAGCCTAGGTTTGTTTTTTTGAGAGTGATTGCTAGGTAACTCTCTTTTTACCTGCCTCCTTGTTAGTGTGATTTATGAGTTTTGAGAATCTGACAATATTATCTTTAATTTGTTTCTAATATATCAAACAACTAGTTTACTAAATTGTCTCAAGGGACTATTTGTTACTTGAAGGAAACTTTATAATAGAAATTGTTGCATAACAGTATGATTAGAAAGATAGTTTATATATTGCTTATATGCATTGTTGGAATCCATGCTATGTAATTGGTATAATGTGAGTAAACGCGTGATAAGGTTTGTGATTGGTTGCAAACAATATAAATAGTTAATGAGTTATATTAATTAATATTTTGGGAGGAGGTTTGAGATAGGAGTTATATTTTTGTGACCACGTGGCGTGACCGCCATATGGCACTTTATGGCTGGTCCCTTCTAATGCCAGGGTAATATCCCCTTAGCTTGCAGCACTCCAATGGTTTATACTTGGGCAGCATCCCCGAGGGCAGCATGCCTTACTGAAGGAACCTATGGTCCCATGTGTGCACTATAGACCTAGCCATGGGTTTAGTCGACGGGAATAAGGAGGAGATAAGGAGGAACAAATATTATTTGATTAATGGAAAATAGCATAAATTGTGTAACTACTTGATTAAGGAAATCCTATGTCGCTATTTCTCTTAACATGTATATTGCTACTATTTGACGTTGTGTTTTCTCATTGTTTTAAGACTATTAGTCCCACTTGGCACCTCATAGGTGGTGTGAGACTACTTCTACGAGTAGTCATCCTTCATTAGTAGTTATGTTCAAGTTTTATGTTATTTGTCACCTAGGACACTTTTCACTCATTTTGTTTTATTATTGGTTTCGGTAATATTACACTCCTTGTTTTCATTTATGACCTTTGAGTTGGAACAATTGTTGGTTAATAGGCCGGAGGCCGTAGGATTGTATGTCATTTTGATAGCAAGTTTGCAAGACTTGAGTGTGGTTTCTAATAAGTAGATCCAATTGAGGTTATGGCCTGAGGCCTTTTTTTTGTTTAATATATATTTGTATTGGTTGTGACATACTACGAACGAGTGTATTTTTATAACCATGTTAGCTAAACAGCATCCTTTTCTAGCATGGTTAAGCACGTAACAGGTAATAGACAGAATGGCAATATCTTCCCTCTTTGAGATTATATGATTCAATTTCAATTATTGATACTCGCTTTCCTTTATAACCACGATAGTCACTATATGTAGGTTGTTTCCTTTTTCTATCATGGTTATCTTGATTTAAAGGAAAATTTTTGTTTCACTCTTTTATTACCATAGTAATAATGAATATAGTTAGTGCTAAGCTAAGTGTTGTGTTTTTAGAATATGGATGTTTCATTTTGGTATCAGAGCATGCGATTTTGTGATTTTAAAGTGTTTTGCATTGCATTTAGAATGGTGGCAATAACTGTAAACAGACATGACATTCCCTGCTCACTCCTCTTTTCTATTAGACCTCTTCTAGTTGACGTTCTAACCTTTTAGTGGGTTTCATCCTTTAGATGGGGAGGATGGATAGACCACAAAGAAACAAAATTACTGGCAATCATGTTTCCTATATGTCTGAGCAATCACAAAGCAACTCATGTCTGGTAACAACGAGACATTCCTAGCACAGATCAAGACAGTGATCATTGAAGTTTTCGAAAAGCAGATAAAGAAGTATGAGGAAGACATGGTTGTGAGACAAAACGACAGAATGCATATTAGGGTAAATCATAGTCTAATGTTGAGGAGCCCCAAAGTGAAGGCGACTACAAAGCATAGTTGGCCTAAAGTTACTAGAGTTGAATGGAGTTACATATGCGCTGACTTATCTATTGAAGAAATCAAGGAAGCTATGTTCTCTATTCGTAAACTAGAAGGTTCGGGGCATGATGGGCTCCAAGCAATTTTCTTTCAACGATGCTAGGAGATTGTTAGAAGTAACGTTTGCAGTATTGTGAGGATAATGTGGATTGAACTAGACAAAATTAAAGAAGTAAATTAGACTCTTAACACTTTAATTCCAAAGGTGGAAAGGCAGGAGAATGTGAACCAATTGAGACTTATATCTTTGTGCAAGGTGATCTATATGAGTATGGCCAAGATCATACTCAAGAGGCTTAAGACTATTATGGCAAAAATAGTCTCCCCCTATCAAGTGAGCTTTGTTCTCAGTAAAAATATTCTTGATAATATTATTATTGTTAATGAAATGTTGCATCCCATGAGGAGGAAAAAAGACATAAAAGGGTTTATGGCAATCAAAGTAGATTTAGAGAAAGTGTATGATAGAATTAGTTGGAAGTATGTTGAAAACATACTTAAAGAACCTCAATGCCCTTCTGAGACAGTAGAAAGAATTTTGAAAAGTATTGATACAACTGAAACCAACATCCTGTGGCATGGCAATAAACCAGAAAGGTTCTAAACTACTAAAGAGCTTTGCCAAGGCAACCCTATCTCCTCGTATCTCTTTGTTCTCGGAATGGAAAAACTTACACACATGATTCAAGATAGAGAAAGAGAGAAATAATAGCAAGGAATGAGAGCAGGTTGAAGAGGCCCACTAACATCACATATGATGTTTCTTGACGATCTTGTTCTTTTTGTAAAGGTGGCTGCTAATTAGATTGATGTTATCCTTAAGTGTTTACAGGACTTTAGTAACATGTCCGGGCATAAAGTTAGTAGTAAGAAGACTTTTTTTTTTCCCAAATATCAATAATCAACTGAGGAGAGAAATACGTAACAAAAGCTATTTTAAACAAGTAGAGGAGCTAGGCAAATATCTAGGAGCAAATATCTCATTTCCCAAACGAAGAAGATAGAAATATAAAGCTACAGTGGATAGGGTCAGACAAAAACTCAAGGGTTGGGAAGCTTCAGGTCTATCCTTCGTAGGAAGAGTAACATTGGTGAAATCGGTCACTAGTGTTATGACCATATACCCCATATAACATGATAGTCTGCCAAAAGGTATTACTGACGAATTAGAACGTGAACAGAAGAGGTTTATATTAGGAGATAATGAGGAGAGGAGTAAACGGCATGCAATTGCTTGGTCAAAATGTGCAAATCCAAGGAAAATAGTGGATTGGGAATCAAAGCTTTAAAAAACATGAATGAAGCCTTCTTATTCAAATTGATATGGAGATGTCAAAGTCAACCAAGTGATCTCTGGGTGTAAGTATTGAAAGGAAAATGCGGCAAATCAGAATAGGAAGAAGATAAAATGATCTTTAAAAGCAATGATTCAAGGTTATGGAAGGAGTTAGCAAGGGTGTGGGATAAATATAATGTGAAAGTCGACTGTAAACAAGAGATTGGAGAGCAAGAAAGTAATGGGGTGGAACAAATTCGATGGAACTGAGCAGATACAGGCCCTTACAACATCAGCATATAGGTACCTGAATCGAGTAAAAGAAGTGCAAGGAGGAGAAGAGTGGAAGAAAATCTAGAAGTTTAAAGTTGCAGAGAGGGTAAGAATGTTTATACGGCTTGCAAAACATAAGAGATTAGCTAGTAGGGAAGTTACCAGGAAGTGGGATGGAAGTGAAGGAACATGTAGAATATGTAATAGGGCAACTGAATCCTTAATCCATATAATGAGAGATTACCCCTACGCGACAATGATCTAGCGACAAATACTACCATGGAAGAGGAGAATAGAATTCTTCAGTATGGATTGGGCTACATGGATGACTAGCAACTTGGTGCTCAAAACTCACAAAAAAGAAGAGGGTTTCTGGGTTGAGAAGTTTGTAGTTACATGTTGGCATATGTGGTACTAAAGAAACCAACAAGTGCATAATCCAGATTTTGAAATGCCCCTTGATGCGAGTAAGAGAATCTCTGAGTATCTGGAAACTTATCACCATCAATGGGTTGAAGGAATAGTAGTAGGCACCATAGAAGAAGTAATGATCTCTTGGAAAGCACCTCTAGAGAACCAATGTAAATTGAACACAGATGAAATGAGCAAACACGGTAGGGGAGCTGCATGTGGAGGAGTGATAAGCGAAGACCGTGGTGAGTGGATACGGGGCTTCTCCCATCAACTAAACAATTGCGACTCAACAGAAGCTAAGGTATATAGCATCATTGAAAGACTGCAAATGTGCTAGGACCTTTGATTTAGACAGATTGAAGTGGAAGTGATGCTACTATTGTGAGTAAGGTGTTTCAAAATAATTTCATAATAGAAGGTTATAAGCACCTCCAATTGTTGATGAGTGAGATGATGAAGAAAGACTAGAACATTAGGTGGAGACATATTTTCAGAGAAGGAAATCGCTGTACTGATAAATTGGCTGAGCTTAGTCAAAAGCTTTCGAGCATTAAAAGGACTTGAATAACTCCGCCAACTAAAGTTCCGAACATTTTGGAACAAGATAGACTGGGTCATTGCGTCACTTGTAGGATTAGAAAGTAGCAGTGTTGTATGGGCTTAGCTCCTTTCCTTTACCCAATTTTTTTTTTAAATCCGATGATAACCAATACTAAAATAAAGATAAGAAATACATTTCAAATCTAAAAAGTACGATATCCCAATGCTCCCTTCGCTTCATTTAGTTAGAAATTTTGGAGAGGGAAAACCAATTTTGCCCTCATATTTTTTGTTAAAAAATAAAAATATATATTCTAAAATTAATTATGTTTTACAAATATATTATTTTATTAACTAAAATATATATTAAAGTTGGTAAATGAACCATAGCCTAAAAGAGAATGAAGATTTGGTTTTTACAAAAAAAAATTTGTTAATTAGATTGCTTAAAATATATTATTATATTAATTAGAATAAAAAATTGATGTGCCAATTTTTTAATATACATATTGATATAACAAGATTGAATTTTTATTAAAGTATGTAATTTTATTTAAGATGTAAATTAATATCTAAATAAAAATGTAAACTATTCCTCTTGACATAATTAACTAATTTGAGTGTATTAATTATGTTATTTAAATTAGTTAATATAATATGTTTTTCTAAAACACCTTAAATATCTTTATTAATTTCCTTTCTCTTTTTCCCCTACTTAATTATTGTTAGAGGAATGTTAACATAGTTAATTTTAAAAAAATTGATAAACATGTGAAATATGTCTTATATATAGTACCAATATCAACTTTTCAATTAGATTATTAAGTATCAGAAGAAGAATAATAATAAATAAAGATAAAATGGTAATTTGATTATTACTACCTCTCTCTCTCTCAGCCCTAAGGGAACCAAACAAACAAGGTAACCCTTCAAACCAAACATGTTGCGGATTCCTGCAACCATCAAGCTCTTGGCCGATGCACATTTTGTATGAGGGCTTATGCAACCAGCAACAACTTCCTCATAGTACCGGGCTTCATATCAACAAAAATGGAAGAATAAAACGAATAGGATTTGAATTCTCTCCACAACCCTTCCCATCCTCTTTTCCTCCTCTACTCTCTTTTTCTCTTCACAACCATTAGATCAAACAAATCTAAATTCCACTGGTTCAGATTCAACATCTTATAAAAATAATATTATTAAAATAAATAAATAAATAAATTTAAACTGTTAAAATATGATCCGTACAGTTCACAACTGTAATAAAAAAAATTGAAAAAATTTGTTCTATAATAATAGTCTGTAGCCATGAGCTGTTTAGATTAGATTTTATCAGTTTAAATTTATTTATCTATTTTTATAATAATACTTTTTTTATAAAATGTTATAAAATATTAAATATGGACCATTGGAGTTTTGATCCAATAGTTGTGAAGGGAAAAGGAGGGCAGTGGAGGGAAGGAGGATTGGAAGCGTAGTTGAGAGAATCCAAGTCCAAACAAATATGGATCAAATTTCAAAATAGTTTGATCAAAGTTTGAACCATTCACGAAAAAGAAAGAAAAAACAATGCTAAGAAATCGTGAGAAATATAGGAAGAAAAAACACACAGATGAAGGAGAAAATTAGAATGAGAAACTGAGAGAGAAGAGAGATAAGAGGGTAAGCATGCCAACCTTGCCTTTGTGGAAACCCAGTCAACGGCGACAAGAAGATGGAGAACGAGATGGGGAGGGGAGACTCGAAACATCTAGGGGCGATGTGTATCAAATATGGGCCGAACTGACAACTTTGGGGTTGAGAAAATGGGCCTAAACTTCACAATTTTAAACCTGGATCGAGCCATTCTCTGTAGTTGGATCCCATAGTTTCTCTTGGTGTCTTCAATAGTTCAGTTGAATTCCCTTTGTGGTATAAAAATTTAGATGAGCTTGGTTATAAAACCACGGTATATCTCCAGGAGTGTTTACAAATTATTTACTAATGATGCCATGAGTTATAAACTGATGGCTCTTTACAAATTAGACTAATTTTTGTTGGTCAGTTTAGTTGAGTTTCAAATGCAGCAAGCTAGGTGAAGTAATATTTTTTCCACCAAAAAAATATTTACTTGTTTTTCTGTTAAAAAAGCTCGGAGTAATATTTGGACAATTAATTTTTTATTTTATCCTATTTTAGTTAATGTTTATTTCTATTATTTTTAAAGTAATTTTAATAAAATGAATCGTTAAGATATTCTGTTTTATTATTTTTAAAAACGTGATAAGTTAGAATATTATCATTCTAAATAATCCGGGTCTGTATAAATACGTGCCATTGAATATGAGAAGATTCTGAGAGTTGATTATTTATTTTTTTATAATTTAATAAACATTAATTACAAGGACAATGTGGATGTTTGTGTATATGTCTAAAAATAATAAATCAATAATGATAAATCTACGACTTAACTCTTTTTGAAATTAATTCGTTAGCATCAAAAAAATGATAGTTGACTTATTAAATCTATTTTAAATTAATTTTTTTCAACTTTATCAACAAAAATTCTAGATGATCAGAGTGCTTAAATAAAAACTTTCGAAAAAAAATCTATATCTTAACCCATTTTAAAAATAATAGATCATTATGCTATAATTAGATCACAAATTTTTATATTCATCCCAGAGAAAAAAGAGAAGGATGAAAAGTTTATAGGGATTTATTCATATCAAAAGTTTATGGGGATGGCATGCAATATAAGAATTTGGGCTCGCCCTACGATTATAGAGACGCCGTCTCTATATATTAGGAGTGGGTAGATAGACTTAAGACTATGATGGACATAGGAGTTGGTAGAATGAAAGCACTATTATGCAGTAAGGTACATAAATTAGAAATGAAGTGAAAGGAAAATTAGGGTTTGATTATGGTGCCTAACTTTTGCTTTCTTTGAATTTATGGGGCAGAGTTATGTGTCAAAGTCAAACTGCTATGAGTGTGGGTATTTATTTTTACGTTTATGTATGAGAATCCGTCCTAATTGATTAATTTTACTTTGTTCTCATGGAAGTCCTTTGTGCAGTTGGGCATATAATATTTTTTTTAAGAAAAATACAAAGCATATGAGGCAAATAATTAATATAAATTATTTAATTAACAACATAATGATCTATTATATGTGTGTGTGTATCATACTTGTGAGTATTTTTACATGCAAAGTAAAAGTATGTGTGAGGATAATAATAGATTTTGTCCAGTTGAGTTTATGACTTATAAGGTTATGAATTTGAATTTCGCTATGAATATAAGGGTTATAGATGCCGTTGACATAGTTTATCTAACCATTTCTTTTGCTTAAGTAAACGACATAATAAAGTACTTTCCATATCGGTTATTTAGTGTAATGGACTTGGAAAGTAAACTTCCCACATCATTTATCTCATCAAAACGATGTGGGAAGTTCAACTTTTGACATCAGTTTTCTTAGTAGCCGAGGTGTAAAAAGCATTTTACTGCGTTGCTTGCCAATCAACAAGGTAGTAAGTTTAACCCTTTTTTTTTTTTAAAAAAAAATATCTTCTACTTTATAGACATCCTCCCTTCAAATAATCAATACAATCAGAATCTAGAAACCAGCAACCAGCGATAGATGATAGAGTAAACTAATAAAAACATGCAATTTCATTTCAAAATCAATAACAATGTACTTCTCTAGTACTAAATATAAAATTCATTTTGTAGTATAATTTAAATTACAAAAAAAATTTTATATTTAGAACCGGAGAAGTAATTTGTAAACATAAGTTAAAGAAATTAACATAACCTAAACCTAATCCAACAATTAAATAACTATGCTATGTAATTGTAAACATTCTGAGTTAAAGAAACCGATCATATCATCAATATATTCCAACATATCTTTGATCAACCATTTATTTTCCTAAATTAATTCATTGACTCAAGTATAGTCCTGTAACAAATTCTCCCTTATTCGATTGATGTCGTCCATATCATATGCTATTTTATTATCAAATGCCTTCAAATTCAAATGAACAAATTAACCACTTTTGATCAATCGAGCCATTTCATGCAAATATAAATTCTGTTTGAATTTCGTGGGCCATTAATATTTTCAACATTGTCAACCAGAATAAGAACAAAAAATAAAAAGCCAGATGAAAATCAAGTTGGAATTTTATAGCGTATAGCTTAGATAAGGTTTATAATTAATGAAAAACCTAACTCCCAACTACATGCAGGCCCTTAATTCATATAGCTCTTTTTCCCGAGGGACTGTGTATATATATAGAGCACACGAATGGTTATCAACCATCACAGTACACCTCCCTTCTTCGTAAGCAACTCATCAAATGGCTTCCAAATTGCCCTTTCTTCTTCTTGCTTTCTTTGCTGTTTCACTCCTTATCACCTCGAAGGTAACAGCTAGGGACTTGTCTGAGTCTTCCTCTAATCATGGTGAGTTTGAGGGTACTTTTTTGGCAAACTCCCATAATCACTTTTTTTTTTTTAAAAAAAAAAAGCTGTTTTGATGATCCTTACCTCATACGATGCCAAAATCACTTAATAAATTTCAAGTAAATACATTGTATATTCACTTTTAATGTTCATAGTCAAGATTTATATTTTTCTTCCTCTAGACTATATATATATATATATATATATATATATGTTGTTACAGCACTATACACAGCTTTTTGCCATGTCCACTTATTTTGCTACGTGCAATAACATGGTATGGCTTCATAAAACATGTCGCTTTTCCAAAGATTTAGTTTATATTCAAGGAAAAGTCCACTATGAAAAAACTTTTACAGTATTTGTTCTAACCATGTAAGTGTTTCTTCAATTTATATTTATTATATGCAGCTAAGGTACCTGAGGTAGAGACAATGAAACATGGAGAGGTAGATGATGCCAAATACGTTTATGGAGGTTACCCAGGAAGTGGTGGGTATTATGGCGGTGGTTATCCTGGTCATGGTGGTTATGGTGGTGGCTATCCTGGCCGTGGCGGCTACGGAGGTGGTTACCCTGGACGTGGCGGCTATGGTGGTGGCTATGGGGGAGGATATTGCCGATATGGATGCTGTGGCGGATGGTACGGAGGAATCTGTAGAAGATGCTGTTATTATGGTGAAGCTGTGGATGCGCAACTAGATACTGAAACCCATTACTAAGACATAGAACTGTGTTACTATTAAAGTATGTGTTTTTACGTTTATGTTGAGACCATTAGGTGCATCTGCTTGGGCTTCATGCTCTCCTTGGGAATGGAGTTTCACGGGTCACGTCAAAGTTTAATGAGTGTGTTATCTTGGTAAAGTATTTTAGTAGTGTTTGTGTAATATCTATGAGAGATTGCTTTTAGCAATCAAAAATGAAAGATATGATAATAATAACTGGGAGGTTTTCCTTCCTCACTATTTATGCATTAACTAACATGTTAATCTTCTGATCGATAATTGCGTATTAATTATCTTATACTAATTGCGTAAGAATGGTAGTGAGATCGTTACGAATGATAATGAGGTTGATTATCATATATAAATGGAATGAGAAAGTATTGACCGCACCGCAGCATAAAAACCTAACTTAAGTGGTCGATCTAACTAGTGATCTAGTCCTCTGGCTAGTTGGGTTAACAATGATAAAAGAGCCATTAATCACCTTAAGTTTACTTCAAAATAAATCAAATTAATATAATATAGTGTATAATCTAGGACGTATTGGTTTCAGGGAATCTCTAAAAATTCCTAAGTAACTAACTGTACACAAATATAAAAATTGGCTTGGAAAAGGATTAATTTTCTTTTTAATGCAATAAGAGTAAAATATTTGTTTGGGTTTATGAAATGGATATGGATGAAATGAAAAATGAGAATTAACAAGTGACAAGAATGAGATGGTAATTCTCTAGCGCAATGATTTAGACTATTATTATTTTAATTAATTTAGGAGTTAGCTAACTTCCAAAACTCTAAAGGCCATCCTTTAGACTCAATTTAATTACAATAATTAAAATCAGGCCACCTTTCAAATTAATTACTCACAAAGAAACTGTTTCAACACGATTAGCAGAAGAGAATAAAAAATAAGCAATTAACCAAGTCACCTTATATTATCACCAAATATTCTCAAGAATTTCAAAATATCACTGACCTAGTGAAATATAATGAAATTGAAGATGCTACAAGCATAATGTCAAATGCCAATCTAAGATTCAAAGGCTACAACTAATCTCCACACAAATATGAACCCTCAGAGCACATCCAATCATCACCATTGGCCTAGAGGACCGAGGGATTTAGCCATGCCTAGCCAACATTACAGAAACGACCCGCTGATATGAAGCTCCGACCATGGCCGAACAGGCGGAAGAGAGGAAGATTTCATGAGGAGTGATGGGAAAAAGAGATGAATATGAAGAGGAAGGTCACGGTTGATACATGAAGGAGATGAAGATGAGATGATGCAATTGATTTGGTGGGGAGAGATGGGAATGGTTCGAAAATGAGATGATTTGTGTGAATGGAAGCGAAGCTATGAAGAATGTGAGGTGAAGAACGAAGAACAAAGAGGAAGATGGGTTTTTTTAGAATTGCCTCCTCTCTCTCTCTTTCTAGCGGCTGAAAATGGAATGAGAGAGGAAAGCTTAGAACTTAGGCCATGTTTGGTTCAGCTAAAAGAGTGTTTGAGAATAAAAACTGTAGAATGAACAGTTCATGAAATTTTGGTCCTATTGAAAAATCTTTTTCTTTCTGGCACAAAGAGCGCATGATTTAACCTGCCTAAATACATATTCCTAATAATTTCCTGAAAAATAATTCAACTAAATATAATATCATATAATTTCAGAGACAAAAATATTTAGGAATAAAAAAAATCACATAATTATCTTCAATTAATAGCAATTAAGCATATAATTCCTAAAATGCTGTTAGCACTCAATTAAACAAAATGATCATGAGTTAGGTCATAAAAGTGTCCCAAAACTCACAAAATAAACCACCAAAGCACATATAATTATGGATTCGTCTCCCTTTATTGAACGGAAATGATGTTGTTGAGTTTTTTTTTTTTTAAAAAAACGCAGTACATTAAGTTTGTGCTTTATAATTTTTTTTGAATTAATAAATAATTTATATATCAATGTTCCATTTACTTGTGAATTAATTTTTTTTATTTTAATATTACTCTTTTCAAGGTTCTATATGAATAATTTTGTATATATACTATTATCTTAATCATAATTGGGTTGTCTCCAGTTCTACCAGGATTAAACCTTACCGGCCTTTGAATCACTGAATCAATTGATTTAACCGAATCGAAGTTTTAGTAAATTGTTATTTATAATTCATGAATAGGGTATTCCAAACCAATCCTTTTTCTTAAAAGACTTCCGTGTCTTTTCAGTGATCCATAAAAATCACTCCTTTTTGTAAAATCTGTCGTTTCCACAGATGCCAAAAATCATCTAAATGATAATAAAATTTAATGATGTTTTATCAATGTACCCTTATATATATCAGTTTGGACCAAAATACATGGTTTCAAACAGAGGGATGATGTGGTTGGCAACAAGGAAAAAAGAGGGATAATGTGTGTAAGGTAAAAGAGAAGGATGGTTAGAGCATTTTATTTTTATATACGTCAATTTTATGAATAAAAAATTGGTTTATATTCATATATTAATTCACATGACAATACTTGTTATTACTTTTCCAAACATGGCCTTCTGATATATATACACACACTATCACGACTACAAAAAAGATCATTTTTGTCTGTTTTGGAGGCTTTTTTTTTTCTGTTTCAACGGGAACGTTGACATAGGAGACGTAGATAGTAGATATATATTTGTCTGTTTTTAATAGACGAATATTCTAACTCATACTCATCTGTTTAGCAGAATAGACGAGTATGAGGCTTTTTAAAAATAAAATTGGTTAATTTGTATATACCAGTTTTCATTTGAATCCTGCAATTGAAATTGAACCAAAACAGACTACAACAACACTAGCAATTTAGTAGAGGCAATTTATTCATCGTAGTTTCCATGCAAATAGAATCCTAATAACACCCCAAACAATAACTTATCAAAATAACATTCTAATTAACTTAGTTAAGCATAAAAAAAACCTAAACTCTATAACATAATCATATAACACAAGTAACTTTAACCTAAACATATCTAAGCCCTTCAACCTCATGTATCATTTTGAGAAAAAAACTTTTGAAGAAATTGTTCTGCCAAATGATCTCGAACACCATCAATCTCTTCATTAGTGTAAGAGCTTTCATCATCAAAAATCTATAAATTTATAAATAAAGAAATTTAAGTTAATCAAGATAAGATAATTAAAAAAAAGCAAGAAATCAAATTAAAAAAAGCAAATAATTACGATCAAAATAATTATTACCATCTCAAAATATTTAGTATATCTAGACTCAATAATTTCATACATGAAACGAATAATATAGTATCCGCACTCTGTACTTCCTAGTTGCAAATTACACTATAAATCAAAAGTGAATAACAAAGATAAACATTGGTATATTTGAAGTAATTGTTGATGAAATTAAAGAACTTAAATTGAAACACTTACTATTAGCTTATGCCAAGTTGCCTTGCTATTTTTACCCTTACGCTTCCCACCCTGTATATAATATGTCGTCAAAGACCTATGACCAAATGAAAATGACCAAATATTAGAACAATTTAGTGAAGTAAGAAAACAATATATAAGATGACAAAAACTTACGTATTTAAGACATAGTTAATATTACCACTTGGGCAACGACCTAATGAATCAAATCAGTAAATGACATTGTTTATAGGGTAAACAATGCACAATGACCAATTCTTTGCTAAAATATAAAAAGAAATGAAACTAGTGAATTCATGGGAAATTGAATATATAAATAGATATAAGCTACTTATTATTCAATAATTGGGGAAAAAATAACAAGGTAATTGGGTTTCTCCAATGGTGTTATCCACGTACCTCATCTGCTTATCAATGGGCTTTCTCAAAAGTTGTAAAGTTGTGGACACATGAATCCATATAAATCTCCTTTTCTGTAGAAGAGCACAAATTGTAGAAGTAACTATAATCAAGTTGAAATGAGTCAAAAATTAGTTCATATGTATAAGTTAAAAATGAGCATACAAAAAAATAATAAAATAAAATCCATATTGCTAATTGAATTTGTGCAATGTCCAGCTCATCCATAGATAGAAAGTCCTTGATGTCCTTCTAATATGGTCCAAAATGATACATCCTTTCCTCCCCCAAAATCCCCAAAGGCATTGTCATGTTGACCTTGTTAATTGACTCGTAAATATCATATAGTTGAGCCAAGCAAGGAAATTCAGTAGCCCTTTCAGTATCTTAATAAAAATTGAATAAAGATAAGTATAATAAGGAGGATATGAACAAAAAATTAGAATATGCTTGAGTGTTTTGTACCATCAGACATATGACATCAAGGAGTCTTTTAGGCCATAAAATAAAACATCCTTTTACTTGGCCTAGTTTAGTAACCTTGTCACTAGGGAACTGGACATTTGCATTTGCCTCTTCCTCTCGAATAGTTGTGACCATCACCTTAACCAAGTCTCACTTCAATTTTTTATGATGAATTTTAGACCCTCGTGTGTATTTAAGAGCATTAGCAATAGCACGCATATTTGGTCATCTAAATAGAGAATGCAAGGTTCTCTATCATTTGGGATGGGACTAGGGTCAAGCAGAGCTGATGGCACTTGTGGATTGAAACTATCTTTTGCGCTTCCATAGGTTGGAGAATTCTGGGTGCATGATACAAATGAAAGCATGGAATTAAACGATAAAAATGTTGGCACAACTCAAAGAAGATTAAACTGAGATTAATTTCGAACCTGGGGTGTAAATTCTTCTTCTTGAACTTGCCCAATTTGTATACTAGAGACCAAAGATCTCATCTCCTCATGAAGCTCGGACATAAGCTCATTTTTGAAGATTTGATGAACCTCTGCACTGGTCATAATCTCTTAATAAACTTGCTCTTAAACTTTAACCATCAAGTCAGCACTTGGGATACTTCTTCCTGAAGAGCTTTATGAACTTGAACCAAAGAATTGTGTTATACCAACTGTCTTTGCTAATCCTCTAACTCGACTATGATGATCTAGCTTCCCAGTTGCTATTGTCAAAATGTCTATCCTTCTAGTCTGTATGAAAGATCCTTGACTACTCTGCTCCTTAAGTGCATCCTATAACATTCAAATAACAAACAAAAACAAATTACAATTATAGCAAAACATGAGTACTATTTCAATTTAAATACTTTAAACTAACTACTCACAATCTTATTAGCAATGACAGTAATATTCGGATTGATATATTGATCTTTTTTTATCCTTGCATGCTTCCGTATTCTATGTTGAGACAGAGGATCAAGGGCTTGAACGACAATGCTGGGGTTTGATTTTGCAGCCTCTTGCATTTGTTTTAAATCAGCTTCCATGACCTATTGTTGTGCCTTCTTGTAAAGCCCACGAGACATGTAATGCTGATATAAATTTTTTCACCGCTTCTCTTTATTTGAAGCACTTAATTTCTATAAAAAGTAAAAAAATAAAGTTATTTAAATAAATGATATTAACTTTTGTAAATAAAATGTCAATGATTAGGAGAAGTTTACCTGAAATTCAGGATCTAGCTGTGACGCCATAAATCTTCTCCAAGTGTCTGCCTCAATAAAAGAGTATATGTGATATGGATTCTAATCCTTTTTAGTTCCTCGAATGTAGGTGCGAGTGAGAATTGTTTTAAATCCTTCCATCACTCACGTACTTGGTCTAGCTAATGCTTCCTCATCTCAAGGGTAGGAGGGGCATCGTAGGTTTGTTGCAAAGTTCATATATAATGAGTTAGAATTAATTATTATAACTATTTAAATGTATGAAACAGAAAGTTAAATACCAATATATCTTGTCAAATCACTTCCTTCATTTTAGGTAGTAATTTCTTCTAGTTAGAATATAAAATGTTAACTTTGCTTCATCCTAGAAATCCTATATAGCTTATTAACTTATCACCCTTTGCACTAACTGGATTTATGTCATCATCAAAATCCACATGCTTATAAATACGCCGACAATGTAATGCTAGCTTTGGCATCCTTATGGCCTCTCTATCCCATTTTCTAATAGGTTCATCATTTACTTGATCATCACCAAATTCCTCATTGTTTCTATTATCATTGTACATGTCCCTGTTAAGAAGCCAAGGTCAAATAGGTAAGTAAATTGCAATGAAATGAATAAACAAATAACATATAGCAAACACAAAATTAAATTAAAGTGCACAACTATTTTGTTACAGTCTTACTTTATGTATTTTACCATATTCCTTCATAATGATTATCTCAAACGATGTATTCGTCATCATTTGCCAATTCTACTTCGCTTTGTGTAGGTGGATTTGTAGTAAAAGGTAGTGTCTCATCAAGGTTTAAAGTTGCATCACTATCTTTTTGTTTTTTTGCCTTGGAGTATAATAGACAATGTTTTATTTACTGGATCAGTGACATAAAATACTTCTTCGCTTAGCTTGCCAAAACAAAGGAATCATCTACATGACCAACTCTATGAAGATCAACTAAGATAATCCAAACTGTTGATCAATCCCAACACCATTATTGTTGACCTACTTATATTTAAAGACAAGAAAATTGAAGTTGGTGTAACTCACCTCTTATATCTCTTTAGTAACTCTATAATAGGTCATGGATGCTAATTTAAGATTTTTATCTTTAGAGCTAGAAATATGCATCGCATCAGCTACTACCATTACCCCACTGTTCTGCATAGTACTTTTGTCATCTTGAGCCTTTATGTAGAAAGAATACCCATTTATATCATATTCATTAGAAGTGGTGACGTCAAACTGAGGCCTCCAAGCTAATCATTTTACTATATAAGAACATTGTTTTCCCTTAAAACATTTTCATTGAACCATGCTATAAATATCTTGTTGTGCTCATTAGCAATCTGCATATCATTTTTCTTTGGATAGGTTCTTTAATGATCATGTAAGTACTGTTGAACTTCTTTTATATTGTTCAAAATGTATAAGTACGCTTGGAACACTTCTTCACGATCCATTCTCTTCACTTTGAGCACTCGTGTTCCTTTACCTATTCCATCGTCATGTCGAGATTGTGCATGTACCCTAGATAAATATCCTTTACAATAGTCTATAACCTCTTCAGCTACATATCTTTTAATAATTGATGCTTCATATCGATAAGAATTCTTAAAATAACCTTTTAAGACTTTCATATATCTCTCAAGCGAATATATCTACTTCAGATAAACAGGGTCGTAAACCCTTACTCTTACCAAATTGACTATCAAATGCACCATAATATCAAAGAATGCAGGAGGAAAGTGTATTGCTAATTGAGACAGAATAAAATACTCCTTGTTTTCCAATTCATCTAACTTTTCTATGTCAATGACTATGCTACAAATAGCATTGAAAAAAAAATACATAGTCTAATTATAGTGCTTCTCACATCATCTTTCATTATGCCTCAAATAACCACTAGTAAAAGTTGTTACATTAATACATGGTAATCATGAGACTTTATTCCTATTAACTTCAAATTATCTATCAAGACAATTTTTTTCATATTAGAAGAGTACTCTTATCATACCTTAATGCCATGCAAACATCAGCATGAGCTAGTTTTTTCTGCTTTAGATAACATGTGTGCTGCTAGTTTTAAATAAGCCCTCTGACGACCTTCTTTTAGTTATAGATGTAACCATTCTCTTATTCCTATTTCAGTCAAGTCTAATCTCGCATGGATTTCATCCTTGGTCTTTTCTAGTATGTGTAAAAGAGTACTAATCAAGCTATGATACATGTTTTTTCTCCACATGCATCATATCAAGACTGTGTCTAACATTAAGATGACACCAATATGGAAGATCAAAGAAAATTGACCCCTTCTTCCAAATGTTCTTCTCACTTACGATCTTCTTATTCTTCCCAAAGATAAAATTAATTCCTTCCACCTTTCAATAAATTTTTTCTCCATTCAAAGGCTTCAGAGCCATTCCATGATCTATAAGCCATTAAAAACCTTTTGTAGTCTATGGTATGAGTGGAACTGATCAAGCAACCTCCTATGACCAAGATAAATTGTTTTCTTCTATGCTTAAGTTGATAAAAGTGTGTGTCTGCTTCCCATATAGGACATGCTTTATGCTCCTTCATATTGTAACCTGACAAATTTTCACAAGCAGAAAAGTTATTTATAATAGTGAAAATCATTGCATGTAACTTAAATGACTCCTGCTTATGTGCATCAAATGCATCCACACCTTCCTTTCATAATTTCTTCAAGTCTTTAATCAAAGGTGCCAAATGGACATCAATATTGTTTCTTGGCTGTTTTGGTCTTGAAATCATCAAAGACAGTATCATATACTTACATTTCATGTACAGCCAAGAAGGTAAGTTGTAAATCACCAACAGAACTGGCTATGCACTATGTCTACTGTTCAGAGTACCATAAGGATTGATTCCATCTGTACAAAGCCCAAGATGAAGATTTCTTGGCTCATTACCAAATTTCAGAAAGATTTCATCTATTTTCTTCCATTAAGGAGAATCTGCAAGGTGCCAAGATATTTTTATATAATATTTTCTCATAAAAAATGCCATGTCAAACTTTTTGCCTCTGTTGCATTTATGATAGTATCGGAAGATACTACAATACCTTTAAAGGTTGTCCTTTAGTTGTCTCATTAACATCACCATCACAACCTGTGTTCTTCTTCACTTTGTATCGTGAAGTTTTACATTTTGGACACTTATTTAGATTGACATACTCTTTTTTGTATAGTATGCAATTATTAGGATAGGCATGTATCTTTTCATAGCTCATACCCGTTTAAGACAAGATTTTCTGTCTCATACACACTATTTGGAAGAACATTATCATATGAAAACATATCACTCAATAGTTAAAGCAACTCTATAAAACTTTTATCAGTCTACCTATTAGTTGCCTTCAAATTGAATAATTTCAACACAGTTGTCAATCGTGTATAGTTAGAACACCTAGGGTATAAAGCTATGTCCACATCATTATTCAAGCTATCATTTATATGTGATTGTGCAAAGAACCCCATTCCAGCATCATGAATCATATCACTCATTCTGTCATTCAAGCCACCTATAACTTCTTCTGACTCAACTAATGGCGTCGTTTCTCTTTCACCATGCCATATCCATCTTGTATACCGTATCCCCTCACAAAATAAGTGATCACTTATATCATCAATAGTTAATCATCTCTCATTTAAACAATTGACATAGGGGCAAAAATTCTTTCCTTTTTTGTTATAAGCATGTCGTATGTCTTTTAGCAAATTTAATAAATTGTTTTACCCCTTTCTCATATTCCTCACTCGTCCTCAAAGCATCCATGCAATGATATTTTGAATAATTTAATTCAAGAATAATATTAACAATATTTTAATTGAATTTAGCTTAATGATGAAGGAGAAAGGAAGAGAGAAGAGATTTCAATTAATTCAAATGTTTTAAAAAAATCACATCCACATAATTTGAAGTTTAATGCAAATGTTATGACAAATATGCTATTTTTTCATTATCATATATAATATACAAACCTCAATGAAATCTTCGATACTATAAAATGGAAAAAAAACTAAAAATTGGTTTAAATAATAAAATGAAAGGCCTTAAGTCTAAGATTAAATTAAATAATGATGTCATGATGTTTTAAAGAAAATTAAAACATGTCAAAACTAGTTGAAGCAATCAAACAAAATTATGCCTTACAAGTTTTGAAAAAAATTTCATAGAGTTTTCCCTTAAAAGTAACATATTTAAAAATTTCAACAATAAACCAATTTAGCTCGATTTCAATAAACATTTAAAGTGCAACAATAAAATTTCAAAAAATCTACCTTTGAATTAATGCATAACTACTAATTCTAATAAATTCAAGAGCAGCAACACAAGTTATAAATTAAACCATTGTTCCTACTATGAGAAAATAATTATACAACTCACTAATTTATTCAATCTAACCATTATTCTTGGCTCAAATTCACAACTCATACACACATATGTATTTCATATAACACCTCCTTTATTACCCTATTATACATCAATTAGAATCATTATAACACATTTCCAAACGTTTCCGAGCAAAAATTTCAGTTTCAAATTTTCACATTTTATTCTGTTTGTACACTATTCATCCGAAATTAGGCTAACTTTGAAAATTCATAACTAATTTTAAAAAAATTGAAATAGAATGATTCTACCTTTCACGTGAAGCTTGCTAAGAGTTCTATAGAAGAAAAATATGCATTAGACTCAATTCCATCCAAAACAGCACCAGAAAATTTGACAAGATGCACTATTCATATGGTTAATTTTTGAATTTTCAGGATTTTAGTCCAACATTGGAAAGGCATGACTCTTAACAAAAAAATAACTCCAAATTTGATGGTTTACCACTTGATTTAAAGCTAAAGATGAGATCTATTTTCCTGCAAAATCTCAGGTCCAAATTCCATCATTTGCCTATTATTTTGTGTCATAAGATTAGCCTCTTTTAGGGTATTATTATCTCCTAAACTATATTTTCTTCAATTTTCCAGCCTCTTTTTCAATTGCCATCCCTTCCCACACATCATACCATGATTATAACCACCATACAACATTATACTTTACATAATATCAAAGTATTTCATATCCATAATTCATTACAAACTTATAACAAAGTTCAATAAAATACAACATAACTTAATACATTCTCACAAAATCTCCATGGCCTTCCTACTAGCTCACACCAATTTTTTGTCCTTATCTATACTTGGTCAACTCCTTATTGTTGCATAATTTAATATAAGGGGGAATGAGATTTCAAAGAAATCTCAGTGGCAATGAACTATAATCATCAAGTTAATCAAGCAATGCATAATGTGATATATCATAGAACTTCAAGATATCCTCAAGTCACATACAATCATATTTTTCATCAAATCACGAGAAGAATCAAACACGCTTTCATATTAACATGTTATCATGTATTTGGCTAAAGCATATCAAATGTCATAAAGTCAACAATTTCCACAAGCTAGTGCTAAAAAAAAAAAACAATTTCCACAAGATAAATCCATTAAACCAAAACAATCCACATAGCATATCAAGCAAGCTAGACAAACAATCAAATTATAAGTTCAATGCTAACTTTCAAGCTTAATAGGCTTCGGCCTCCTTGAAGTAATTATCCCCCCTTTGTATCCTTTTTCCAAAACCTATTGATTCAAGCATGAATACAAGCTATATTAACCACTAAACAATTCAAACACAACACTTTATCTTTAACCTAACACTCTCCCCCTTTTTCTTTGATTTTTAAAAATATAGTTCCTCCTTTAGAATTAATGATCTCTTGGCTCAATCCTATACAATTTTTAATGGGAAATCCAAATTTCTGATTAGATCTTTAAAAATCAAACTCTTTCCTTCTCAAATCATAGTGGCCGAATAGGGGGTATATGACTTCCAAAAATTTCATTTTTGATTCCAATGATTTTACACACTTCCTTTTAGTATATCCCTATACAAAAACACATTTTAAATCCATTGGAATCATCAAATCAATGCAAAACAAACTGCTGCCCCATAAACACCCTTTTGACCAAAATGAACATATAGAACCCTAGGTGTATTTTCTTTCAAAAACCATTCCATATATCACTTAAACAAGCTTATTCCACTTGATATTTAAGGTTCCTATCCTTCCCTAAACCTTCCATGAGCAGACCAAAATGGGGCAACATCTAACCTTAGAATTTCAGGCCAAAACTCTAACTAAACTAGGTTGAAATTTAGGGATAAGAGGGTTTAAGCATACCTTGATGTTTCCTTGATGTAAGTTGAATGATTCCTTGTCCAAAACTTCCACAAATTTAGGAGGGGGTATTTATAGAAAAACCAAGTTGCCTTTCCTCTCTGATTTTTGGATGTCCAAAATGGCTGAAATAAGGTGAGTTGGCAGCCATCAAATGCCTCATAGCTTCAGACCTATCCATGTGTCCGAGCTCTAGATTATTCCAATAATTATCCCTTAATTTCGCATTTTATTTAATTAATTATGTGGAGTAGCCAGAAAGCAACAAAATTAGGCCCTTATTGGGCTCAATGTGGGCCCCAAAAATTGCTTGGGCTGGTCCAAAAATTTGGCCCACATCTCAAATCAAAATCCCAAATCAATTTAGAACTTTATCGGTTACTATTCACGAGTAACATTCTATAATTTTTTCAGATCTTTGAAAATTTATTTCTCTCCATGATAATTCACCTTTTAATATAAGAACATGATCTGAAAATTTTCATAATTTTTTGCCATCTCTAGGTATTTATTTTGAATTTTCTCCTATTAAGCCTCTATTAGTGTCACTGTTAAAAAATAAATTCTCTAAAATTAATTCCTGAGCTTCTAAGGCCTAAAACTAATTTTTTAAATTCAAATAAATATTTATATGATTTATACATCCTTTTTCAAAATTTATTGAGGCTTTTAACTAATTAAAATAATTATTTTCCAATATTTTCTCCAAAAACCTTCGTTTACGGGAAATTCCGTAATAATTTATTTTCACCATAATTTTACTTTTCGGGCCTCAGCTGAGTTTTCAAAGCCTCTAATTTACACTTTTCCTATTTTTCATGAATTTTCTAAAATTTTTCTCAAGTTTTCCTGTTGCCTTCCTAGATTGATAATTACAGAAATGCCAGCCTGAATCTTATTGTGGTTTCACATCAAAAGTTGTTTTATCTTCCCGTCTAGTCTCTACATTGGCCTCATTCCAATTTTTGATTCCCTATGACTAGGTGAAATTTCTTGGGATGTGACATTTCACCAAACACCTTAAGTGCAGCAATAAAATCTCAAGAAATAATCTTTTCATCATAACTCATGGCTACTAATTCTAACAAGTTAAATAGTAACAAATAAACCATCAGCCATACCCATTTAATCTCAAATTTATCGATTACAACAATTGACATTTCATCAACACTTAAAGTGCAACAATAAAATCTCAAAAATTCATCTTTAATCATAACACATAAACTATTGATTCTAACAAGTCTAAGAGTAACAAAACAACTTATAAACCATCTTTAATCATACCTATTTAAAGGAAAGTCAAGCTAACCGATGAGCTAGAAGACCGACAAACTACCCATAACAACAATACAACACCAACGATGGTGAACTGATGCAAGCGACCGCGAGCTTGAAGCTATGGCAACAAACAGCAGCAACAGCAGCCCTCTTACTAAGGCTGATGCAAGCGATGGCACAAAGAATGATGAAAGGGAAAGGGGAAGCTAAGGAAAAGAGACAACATGGCGAACTAACAAGGAAGAAATGGGGGAGAATAAGGCAAGCTGAGGGATGACGATGAGCTAAGAGAGCAAGGATGATGGCGACATGAGTTGAGGGAGCAAGGAGAGGGGGAGAGAACGCGAGTTGAGAGAAGAAGAAGAGAGCTGATAGGTTTTGACAATTTTTTTTTTTTAAAGTGAGGCCTCATACTTTTCTGTTGGCCCAAAACATATGAGTATGGGGCCTCATACTAATCTATTTAGGGCCAACAGATGAGTATAGGCCTCACATACTCTGTCACATGACCAGACCAAGTATGTGATGCCTATACTCGTCTATTGGCCCTGAACAGACAAGTATGAGGCCCCATACTCTTCTGTTCTGGGCCAATAGATGAGTATTTTAAAAGTCTAATTGTATTAAAGACTTTCCTTAACCCCTATGCAAGTCTCAAATATCATACTAAAAATATCATATATTTAATAAAGACTACTACATATTTGCATAGGGGTAAGCATTCAGTTTTTCGATTCGGTTACTAGCAATAACAAAATTAACCGAATAATCGAGTAAAGCAAATTTTAAATACCGAATTGAAACCGAATTAACCAAAATATTTCTGTTTGGTTAACCAATTAACCGAAATATATAAATATGAAAGTGATTTCAAATTAATAATAATAAAACACAATTACAACCATTAATTAATAAATATTTCATCATTCATTGTGATTTATTATAATAATATTTATTATAACTATATTTATTGAATATAAATATATTTAAAGAGTTTATATAAACCCACATATATATTTATTATAATAATATTTATTAAATATAAATATATAATATATTTATTTCAGTTTTTCTATTATAACGGAAATTTTTTTCTACTAACCGAACTGAACACCGAAACCAAATTATTACAAAAATAAAAACCAAATATGTAACTGAAAACCGAAATAACCAAACCAAAAAACCGAAATTAAATTCGGTTCAGTTCAATTTTCGGTTACGGTTCCGTTTTGCTCACCCCTATATTTGCATGTACTCCTTTCATCCTATTGATAAGATATCTAAAGGAGAAATTTTCGGTCTCTTCTATAAAACACCTCTTGTTCGTTTCATAAGATTCAAATTTTTAAATTAATATGGTTTTTTATATAAAATCTAATTTGAGTTTGTTTGAATATTAAATGTATTTGGGTTAAGATACAAATTTGTCCCCAAATTATAGTTTTCACTCAGAAGCACTAGGTATTTAAAAGTTGTTTTGGGTTTCAAATGTGCTTTGAAAGTTTGAAATTCTTGCAATATTACCCTGTACCGTTAAAAAGCCAATATTGATAGTTAAAATAGTAACGTTGACCTTTAATATTTTTAATAGTAGCGAGCAATATTGCTATAATTTTAAACTTTCAGGGCAAATTCACTCCTAAAAACACTTTCAGATACCTAGTGCTCCTAAGTAAAAACTTTTGGAATAAATTTGTACCTTAATCCAATGTATTTTTATCAATTTTATCCCTAATTAACTGTATTATTTTTTTCCATACATCTCTTTCATAGTTTTTTGTTACTACTTATCTCTCACACCTACCCTCTTACTTTTAACCAATATTAATAGATTCTTTAAACCAAACAATTCGATTAATTGGATATTATAAAAAGAACAGAAAGTAATAGCATATGGGATATTGGTTTTTCAAAGGGAAAAGAGAACAAAGGTGATTTTTAAAAATAAAAAATTTTGAGTCAGAATTAATGGATTATAAACCTCTCATTGATTGATACATACTGGTGATAATGTTAATAAGAAGTCCTGTCGACAAAACAAATTGTTCATATTGCATTCGGTCATTACATGCATATCTTTGCATTCGTTTGTCATTAAATGCCCCATAATTTTGGTTCTGCCACTTGCAAGCCAATAATATTCTACTCGAATACATCATTAATGAAGCATGGAGCATTATTATTATTATTATTATTATTATTATTATTATTATTATTATTATTAGTAGTAGTAGTAGTAGTAGTAGTAGTAGTAGTACAAGATGGATTGTCAAATGTCAATATTCACTTTGGGATCGCATCGAACATTTTTAAAGTTTTCTTTTCTTTTCTTTTCGATAAAATTTAATTCAAAATAACGGCTGAATTATTTTTCTTTTAATTAAGAGGAGAAAATTCCTGTTCTGTCTGCTACTATGTGAAAATGGTTAAATATTTCAATAACGAGACATTGTTTATATATTTTTTTATATAAAAACACTTAAATTAAAACATTTTATTTATTTGGAAAGTTATAATATATAATAAAACAATCTTTTGGATAAAGAAACAATGGAGTTAATTTTTACACCACTCTAATTCTTATTATAAGCCACTTGTAACTCATTTTGACATCCCAATGAATGCATTAAATTGATAAAATTTTTCAAATTGACCCCTATTAAATTTTTATTATCTCTCTGAATTTACAAATCATTATCACCTCTCACAAGTCACACTCACATCTTTTTTTCGTCTTTCCAATAAAAATTAAATTAGGTAAAATTGAAAAACGATCATAAAATACTTTATGAGTAAGTGACTTATATTTAGGATGATACATTCCCAACAAGTAACTCGCAATAAAATATAGAGTGGTATGCATATTACCGAAACAAAATGAGGATGATCCCTATGCCATGTCTATATCCTCCCATGCCGACCATTATCCATCACTAAATGCCAATCTAATTCCTAGCTTTTAAGTGCTATTTGGTACAAAAAATTGAAAATGAGGGATAGGAATTAGAATTAAGATTGAGAAATAGTATTTAACATGAGAGATTGCTTGTTATATAAGATTAGACAAATCTATATATGTGGGATTAAGAAATACCATGGGAGGAAGTGGTATTCCCCAATCCTACTTCTATGGGTTTGCCTAATTCTATATAATAAATAATTATTCATGTTAAATACTTTTTTAGTAATTTTTTTTCAATGTCAATCCTAGTCTTTATTCCTTATTTTTAATGTTTCGTACCAAATAGAATCTTAGAAAGCAATAAGATGTCCCTGGCTAATGTCCGTGGCTAGGTTTCTCGCTATGATCTTTCTAGACAGAAAAGAAAAATAAAGGGAAAATCACACTAAGAGGCCCCCGAAATAACAAGTAACAAAATGCACGTCTGAATAAAGAAAATTGCTTAGATAAACCCTGTCCCAAATAGGAATTATGAAACTTCACTCTCCGACTCCTGTCCCTCTTCCTTTCTTACGGTGACAAAGGTAAGTGATAACAAGAACGACAGTGATAAGTGAATGAAAGAAGCTGACGATGGGCGAATAAGCAATGGCAATGTGGCAACGGCGATTGTTTTGGGTTTGATTTTTCCTCCCCGACTCGTCTTCCTCTTCCTTGGATTTCTAGTTTTTGTTCTGGTCTTTGAAAACATCTTGCTTTCCGCCCTCAATTTCGTTTTCTGGTTCTTGAAAGGGTCACTTGATTGTTCTAGGTTCGATTTTTGTTTGTTCGTTTTTTAGTTTAAATATTTGCTCTGGGTTTTGGGATGTGGTTCTACCATCAAGTTTCAAAATTTCCAGCAGTGGAGGGTTTAAGGGACACTGAGGACGTTGCTGATGGTGGTTCTGGCGGTGGAGAGGAGTGCTCCTCCCTTCTGATACGAGCCAACGAGGTAAGAGATGACGCAGAGGATGACGACGAAGGTGGGAGTAGAATGAGATGTGAAGTGTTCGACGAAATGTGTGTGTGAAGATGATTAATTAGGTGGGGACTATGTCTTGGAAAAGCGTGGGGGGCCAATGGATTGCATTTATTGGGTTTCTTCTTTGTCGAAGTGAGAGTATATCCTATTATTCTTCATTCATTTTCTTTTCTTTTTCTCGGACCCAAATATTACAACAAAGAAAATATCTTAGTTTTTCTGAAATTTTCGGCAATTATTTTGATTGAAGTAAAAAGACCTTGGAGCTTTTGTTCATAGACAGAGGCTGCATCATGCCCATCTAAGATATATCTTAAGATTATGATGATCTGATACGAACAAAAAAGGTATTCTATTAATAAAAAATATGCACAATAAACATGTTGCAGATTATATTTCATTTTAATTCTAAAAGAATACCAAGAGTGACATGAGTAATATACCATTTTATTTTAATGGGTTGTTGTTTCTAATTGTGGAGAGTTGTTATTTTGAATATTTAAACTGTAGTTTTTAATACTATACTTAACTTGTTATTTAGAAAAATTAACTTGTTATTTTCAAAATTTAACTTGTTTTTATGGAATGGTTCACTTATTTAAAGCAATGAACTTGTTACTTCACTTGTTATTTACAACAGTGATCTTGTTAATTTCCATATTCAATCTTGTTATTTGGAATAGTTGTTATTGGTAGGGTTGCAATTTGTTATACTTCACTTGTTATTTACAACAGTAAACATGTTATTTCCATATTCAGTGTTTAAGAAAATTAATATAAAATTGGTTAAATTTATCTAATCATATTATGTTTAATGCAAATTTATGCCCTAAAATAAGTTAATGTTGATAGATTTGTAAGACTTTTTATTTCTTAATGAAGACTTGTTATTGGCAATTAAATAGTGAAAATAATGCCATTTTCTGCTAAAACTTAAATTAATATGAATAGTTTTTCAGTACTTACTATTTTCCATACTAGACTTGTCATTAGCAATTAAATTATAAAAATAATACCAATTTCTATTAAAACTTAAGTTAATGTCAATATCTTTTTGACAATTATTATTTTCCATACTACACTTGTCATTAGCAACTAAATTATGAAAATAATGTCAATTTTTACTAAAACTTAAGTTAATACCAATAGCTTTTCAATACTTGTCATTTCTCATACTGGATTTGTCATTAATAATTAAATTGTAGAAATAAAGTTAATTTCTGTCAAAACTTAAGTTAATGTCAATAGCTTTTTAACATTTGTTATTTCCTATACTATACTTGTCATTGACAACTAAGTTGTGAAAATAATGCAAATTTATGCTAGAATTTAAGTTAATGCCAATAGCTTTGCAAGTTGAAATAAAAAATAACAAGTCTAGAAAAAAAAATTACATTCAGGCAAAAAAAATTACAAATAAGAAATAGAGAGCTACAAATCTAAATTACAGTGACCATATAGAGGTTAGATTCACAGGCTGAATGCAGGAGTTTCATACTTTGTAGCTAAATAAGTGGATAACATTGAACTAAGATTATATTTTGAGTTTAAAAGGTAAGGAGAAGCCCATCCACTGTGCATATTTTATAATTTATAGTTTATTATACTTTTTATAAATTGAGAAAAAAGTATTTTATAATGTGTTATACTATTTATAATTTATAAAAAATATCTTTAATATGCTTAATTTTAACTAATTTTTTTTAATCTATATATCTATACAACTCATTATAAATTAACAAAAATGATCATTTATAATGATTTATGCTATTTATAATGTATAAAGAGTATATTTAATCTATTTAATTTTAACTAAAAAATAATTTTTTAATCTATATATCTATACAACTGATAATAAATTTAAAGTAATTTTTATAAATCAACCAAAAAGTATTTTGTAATGGGTTATACTATTTATAATCCATAATAAGTATTTCTAATCTATTTAATTTTAATAAAAAATTTTAATCTTTATATCGATAAAACTCATTATAAATTAAAATATCTTTATGAGTTATAAATAGTGTAACTCATTATAGATTAAAAATACTTTTTGATTGTTTAAAAAATTAATTTAATAATATAAAATTTATTTTTAAACAATCAAAAATTATTTTTAATTATAAATTAGAGATAAATTTCTTTTTATAAATTTTTAATTACAAAAATTTATCAAAATAAATTACAAATAATTTTTAATTTATTTTGATACATTTATACTTTTTGGTTAATTAAAATAATTTTTTTTAATTTATGAAAAGTATTTTTAAATTTATAGTGATTGAACAAATTTCTAAATTAATTATTAAAATGATCTCAAATTTATCCTAATAACATAAATTTACAAGTTGAATTACGATGAAGAGAAGAAGGAAAGAGGACAAGATGACATGGAAAAAAGAGAAAAAGTGGAGGGTATTTTCATCTTTTCAGCTTAATCTCATAATTTCAGCTTAAGACTCGGTCATTTCAAACAATTTAGCTTATTTGAGTACTCATTTTGGCTATTTTATATGTTAAAGGGCTTTTTAATGCAATTTTCCCAAAGATAAATTGTATTTTTCTAGCAGCGACGGTGCGTGATCCGAATTGTGTTCAGGCCCCAAATGGAAGGAAATTCATCTAACATGATACGTATATGTTTGCACTAGATCATCTAGCATGATATATATATATATATATATTTGAAAGTCATATTTTTATATGGAACTATTTGGTAATTATTACTGACTATTTTTTTAAGCACAAATATCTTTTGTGAGATATTTTATTATTATTAAAACTATTTAGATATCTAATTAGAAGATTAATAAAATATTCAGAGTGCAGCCTGGGGTCAAATAAGGTCCAAGCCCAATAGAGTTATTAATTTCAGTCAATATTTGTATTTGCTCTAATGGTGAGAAATATAATTAGGTTTTTTTTTATGGCTAAAAAGATTGAGCGATACATTCAGAGAGTAAAAACCCTATATGCTTTTTTGAGGTTCCCTAATTGGTGACAGCTAGTTCAGTTGCCATCATTGTGCTTTTTTGCCAGTCAGAAGAGACCTAAACAATTGTTTTCTTCTAACTCCAATTCCATTTTGTAGTTCTCATCTCCTATCTTAGATCCTGAGATCAAGTAAGCAAAAGTAGGGGTGCTCATGGGACGGGACAAGACAAGGATGATCCTGTCCCAGTCCCGTCTTGATAATGGGGACGGGACAGCTTTCCCGTCCCATATCCCGTCCCGTCCCAATAGCGTTCCGTCCCAACATAACTGGGACAGGACAGGAACGTCCCATCTCTTTTTTTGTAATTTTTAAATTTTTTTAATTTGAAAACTAACTATACAAGAAATGTAAAAACTTATAATAAAAACTCTGTGTGGAAAATAGATAAAAATGACAAAATACTAACAAAGAAAAATATTTTTTGTAATCATGAGAGATAAAAAATAAACAAACCTAAAATATTTACTACAAAGAATATCATGTAACTCATACAAAAACAACTTAAAAACAAATAAAAAATAATAATTGATAAATATCATTACCAAAATACTATTACAATGGTAAATAAAATAAATATATAACAACTAAAAATAAAGATATTATATCGGGACGGGACACTCCCGTCCCGCGTCCCGTCCCGTCCTGAAACAATTTCGTCCCGTCCCAAAAGCTTTCGGGACAGGGCTGTCCCGTTCCAAAATGACTAGGACAGGGATGAGATACAGTTGAACACCCCTAAGCAAAAGCTATGGCAAGAAGTAACTTTAAAGTCTTCCGCTATATTCTTATAAGCAGATTCATATTTGTATTATTTGGTTTATATACATTTGCATATATATATTTGAATCTTTCTTACATGTGGCATCAGAGCTAGGTTAGGTTCTTCTCTACCTACTTTTGTTTAATTTAATACATTTTATTTCATTTTATAATTCAAAAGGCACAACTGGAGAGCAATTTAATTTATCTAGAAATTAAATATCTCACATTTGCATATCTATTTGAATCTATCTTAAATCTTTTTATTAGAGGTAATTTTATTTGAGACACCGTTGGATATAAATATGGATATCTCTCCTAGCAAATACTTGAATATTGATTCATCATGTTGTGAAGTACTAGCCCGCCTGAAACTAACCATGATTGATCAATCAAGTTTGATGAAAATAAGCCCAAAGGGACAGCTAAATCTCAAAAGACTAGTCTACTAAGAGGAAAAGCCCCTGAACTTATAAACCCTGCAATACTTATGAGATTTCCCAATGTATGACTCATAACAGGGCACCTTCCTAAAGAGCTAATGTTCTTGGCAGCTCTATTTCATAGCACTTCATTCGGTCTTCTTACTGGTCAGAACTCTCCGTAGGTAGCCCTCTCTAATTGGCCAACTTTTAATGAAAGCTCCAATGTGATGAGCATAAGCCTAGAAGGAGAGCCTAATCCCAAAAGACTAACCTATTAAGGGAGGGAGTTCTTTGAATTTATAAACCCTGCAACACTTGTGGGATTTTCCAACTTGGAACTCATAACATCAAGCCATTTCATTCAAATATGAATTGTATTCTGTTTTAATTTCATGGGTCATTAATATTTTCAACGGTGTCAACCAGAATAAGAACAAAAATAAGAAGTCAGATGAAGATCAACTTGAGAATTTTATAGCGCAGCTTAGATAAGATTTATAATTAATGGAAAACTTACTTCCTAACTCCCAACTACATGAAGGCTTTCATGGCCCTTCTTCACGAGGGAGTGTGTGTGTATATAGAGTACACGACTGGTTATCAGCCATCACACATCCTTTCGTTGTAAGAAATTCATCAAATGGCTTTAAAGTTACCCTTTCTTATTCTTCTTGCTTTCTTTACTCTTTCAATACTCCTTATCACCTCTGAGGTAGCAGCTAGGGACTTGCCTGAGTCTTCCTTTAATCATGGTGAGTTCGAGCATTTAAAATCTCTTTTGCACTTTATGGCATAAGATTCACCTCACATACTTACATCATCATAAAATCACTTGAAATAAGCTAATCTGAATACCAAAGAGGTTACAATAATGTTGTTGTTTCCTCAACATTTCAAGTAAACAAATTTTATATTTAGTTTCTTATATTGTATCATCACTTTTAATGTTCACATTTAAAATTTGTATTTTTCCTCTTCTAGAACACGCATACACACACACGTGTTATTGCTGCATCATAAATAGCTCTTTTACCTTGTGTCTTTATTTACTACGTGTAATAGCATGGCATGGCTTCATGAAATGTATGAAAAAGCTGTTACACTACCTCCGGTACTTAATATAAGATCTCGTTTGAGTTTTATTTTGGTCCTCAATATAAGACCCTAATTCACTATGTCTCTAATATTTATTCATTTTTTTCCAAGATAATCCTTCAGATAATGGTAGTTCTAGCTAATACACTTGATTAGCAAGGATATTTTAGAAGAGACAACACCTATTTATAACAGATAACTAATTTAATTTTTTTCCTTAATCTCCTCAAATTAGTCAACTAGCTCATTAGGACCGGAGGTAGTATTATTTATTCTAATCATGCAAGTGTTTCTTCAATTTATATATCTGCAGCTGAGATAGAGACGACAATGAAACATGGAGAGGTAGATGATGCCAAATACGGTTATGGAGGTTACCCAGGGCGTGGTGGGTATTATGGTGGTGGTTATCCTGGCCGTGGTGGCTATGGCGGTGGCTATCCTGGTCGTGGCGGCTATGGAGGTGGTTACCCAGGCCGTGGCGGCTATGGTGGTGGCTATCGAGGAGGATATTGCTGATATGGATGCTATGGCGGATGGTATGGAGGAAGCTCCAGAAGATGCTGTTATTACGCTGGTGAAGTTGTGGGTGCACAACCAAACACTGAAACTCATAACTAAGACATACAACTATGTGTTTCTTTTGTGTTAATATAAAAGTTTGTTTTTATGTTAGTCGTGAGACCATTAGGTGCGTATGCTTGGGTTCCATTCTCTTTCGGGAATGGAGTTTCAGGCCTCACGTCAAAGTTTAATGAGTCTGCCATCTCTACGTAAAGTAATTGTAGTATTTGTATAATATGTGTGAGAGATTGCTTTTATTAGCAATCTAAAATGGAAGATATGATAATAATTGGGAGGTTTTCGTTCCTCATCACTATGCATTCACTAAATTGTTATCTGATCCATAAGTGTATATTATCTTATGGTAATGGCGACATCGTTAAGAATGGTAATGAGGTTGGCTATCATAAATGGATCGAGGAAATATTCACCATGGCAATAAAACCCTACTCAAGTATGTCAATCAAACTACCTAGTGAACTAGTCCTCTGGGTAGTTTGGTTAACAGTTTTGGAGAGTTAACCGAGTTGAATTTTATATTATTTTATCTCTTTATTGAATCAGAAACGGGTAACTTTGAGTTTTAAAGAAGTAGCAATATGTTAGATTTGTGTTTTGGTGATTTTGCTTTGTTGGATTATATAGAGTTTATACCATTTACTTGTGAATTAATGTCTTTTTATTTTAATATTACTCTTTTTAAAGTTATATATGAATATAATTGTATATTTTAATTATATTTTTTTATCAGTCATGCTTGTGTTGACTCCAATTTAACCATAACTAAACCACTGATCTTTAAATCACTGTGTCAATTAGCTTAGCCGAACCCGGGTAGCTTCTTGTTATTTAGAATTCATGAAGAGAGTATTCCAAACCAAACCTTGTTCTTAAAAAGACTTCAGTTTCTTTTCAATAATACATAAAAATCACTCCTCATGTTTGAAAAATCTGTCGTTTCCTATCATGCCAGAAGAATTATTAAATAGTCGAAACTATAATAAAATTTAATCATTTTCTTATCAATATAACATTATGCTACTTTTATCTTTAATATAAGAGTTATTTGACTAATTTGTATAGATTAAGTAAGTTAGTTATCGGTAATAAATAAATATTATCGTTTTTAGAATACTCTTACTAAGTATGTATATTAGCTAGAACTACCATTTAATGAAACATTTAATACATGCAACTATTACAAGATCTACTTTGGAAAAAAATGAATAAATATATGAGACAAAATGAATTAGAGTCGTATATTTAAGATCAAATTAAATACCAAATTAGCTCTTATATTATAGATTGAAGGTAGTATTTAATAATTTTGATTGAAATAAATGTTTTTAAAATAGAGGGATAATGTGTATAAGGTAAAAGAGATGGGTGGCGGGAGCATTTTATCTTTTTATAAGCTTCAATTTTGTGAAAAATATTCAGTTTCTATTCATATATTACTTAACAATTTAAGACAATATTAATTACTACTTTTCCAAACATGACCTTTTCATAGTAACCTTAGTTATTTTAGAACACAAATTAATTAATACTTTTCACAGAGATGCATATTCGGAAAGTGGGAATATCCAAAATTTATGTCAGGTTGCCTATATTTATTAGGTCAAGTTTTTTAATCACATTTATTACTTTGCTATTTTTAATTGTTAAAATGTGTATATACCCTTGTAAATTTACCTATGACCGCTTGTATATATTTTTTTTATAAGCTATTATAATATAAATTAAGATTTGGAAATTTTTGTATGGATACTTATTTTCATATTGTTGGTTGTTAAAATACGTATTAAACTTGTAAATTCACATATAAACTTGATCTAATAGATAAAGCAGGTTGACCTAAGTTTTTCCTGTGAAAGTTTTAGTGTAGTAGAAAATTTCCGTAATCCCTATGCAAAAGTCTCAAATTGCATGTAAAGGTGAAATTTCTATAAAGATGTACTTAATAGAAGCCACTGCATATTTGCATGTACTGCTTTTTACAAGACAAGTAAAGCTGAAATTTTTGGTCTCATTTATAAAATATTCCCTATGATTCTTTTATAAGATCCAAATTTTTGAATCCGTTCGGTCCTTTATATATATATATAATCTAGTTTGGGATCATTTGAATATTAAATTTATTTTTACCAATTTTAGCCCTAATTAACAGCATTATCTATCTCTCCAATGCGTGCTCTTTTATATTTTTTCTCACTATTTCTCTCTCTCATCTCCCCACTTATAAATACTATAAACAAGGACATATTTGAAATATATATTTTTTATATACTCCTCTCGGTTCTAAATATAAGACCCATTTTGTAGTATAATTTATACTACAAAATGGATCTTATATTTAGGATCAGAGGGGTATTTATTATTTTTAACATATTGCATTTGGTCATTACATGCATATCGTTACATTCATTTATCATTAAATGCTCAGTCCATAATTTTGGTCCTACCACTTGCAAGCCAATAGTATTATATTATTCAAACACATTATTAATGAAGCCTGGGATTTTATTATTATTATACGATTGATTGTCAATATTGACTTCGGGATCGCATCAAATATTCTTAAAATTTTCTTTTATTTTTGGCAAAATTTAATTCAAAATAACGGCTGAAATATTTTTCTTTTCATGTACAAGAGAAAAATCCTGCTTCGTCTACTATGTGAAAATGGTTAAATATTTCAATAACGAGACATTATTTATACTTTTTTATATAAAAACACTTAAATTAAAACATTTTATTTCTTTGGAAAAGTTATACTCCCTCCGTTCCTTATTATAAGAGACATTTGATGCTTATGGCATGTTCCTATATATAAGAGACACTTACAAGTTGTCTCTACTTTTTTGTGTTGATTTACTATTTTACCCAATTTATTATCTCCAACTCACACTCTCTCTCCCTCCCACTTCTCTTTCTTTGAATAATTTAATTTTTCTCTCTCATACTCTCTCTCCTTATTAATGAGGGTATTTTTGGAAAAAAATTATACTTTTTACACATTAATTGTTCTTAACTAATTTTAACTGTTTTTTTGATCAACGTATTTCGGTTATTTGTCTCTTATAATAAGGAACGGAGGGAGTAATATATAATAATTTTTTTTTGGATAAAAAAATTAAACAACTGGTTTAATTTTTATTTTTTTTATACCACTCCAGTTCTTTTTTTTTTTTTTTTGGGTGTAAGACAATCGAAATCTAATTATAAGTAACTTGTAACTCTTTTTTCATATCCAAATGAATGCATTAAGTTAGTAAATCTCACAAGTCAGACTTTTTTTCTCTTTTCAATAAGAATTAAATTAGGGCAAAATTGAAAAAATGATCATTAAATACTTTACAAATGACTTATATTTATAGGACAAATATTTCCCCAACAAGTAACTTACAACTAAACAAGGATGATCCCTGTGCCATGTATACATCCTTCAGATTGGAAGGCTATTATTCCCATGCGGACCATTGTCCATCGCTAAATGCCAATCTAATTCTTAACTTTTAGAAAGCAATAAGATGTCCTCACTAATGTTCGTGGCTAAGTTTCTCATTAATTTGATCTTTTTTGACAGAAATAAAAGATAAATTGTATTTTTCTAGTAGTGATGGTACGTGATCCGAATTGTGTTCAGGCTCCAAATGGAAGGAAATCCATCTAACATGAGATGTATATATTTGAACGCCATATTTTTTATATAGAACTATTTGGTAATTATTGCTAACTATATTTTTTTTCGCTAGGCACAACTATCCTCCTATATATTGAAAACTATCATGTTAGAAGCACTGTAAAGACACTAAATGTGGATACCTCTCCTTAGGGGTGTGCATGAGGCCCGCATGCCCAATAAGCCCGCCCGAGCCCGCAAGAAAAGCGCCTAGCCCAGCCCAGTAAAAAGCTGCCCAAGCAAAAATGGGCATCTTCGGGCTGGGCTGATTCACGGGCAGGGCAGGGCCGCGGGCAGGGTATGCTGCCCTGCCCATTTGGCCCTGCCCGAAAAAATATATAATTATATATATAAGATAATATTATTTTAAGCAATTATCTCTTTTGTTTTGGCCAAAAAAATTAGGTAAAATTAGAAAAAATGAAAGGAACATAAAATTATAATTATATAAAAGAGCTAAATATCAAAATATAAGATTCAATATGCTAAATTACTCCAAGTCAAATTTCTTTTTTTTTCTCTTACATCCAATTTTTTAAAACAAAAAAAAATAAAAATAAAACCACCTTTCAAATTTTGTGCTTTCACATGATTATAAAAATCTGCCAACTATATGAATAAACTAAGGAATTGAACTACTGATTTAGCTTGATTATTAAATGTTCTAATTATTAAATTTTTTTTTTTTACCTCCCATAAGAAATTGAAAGTTGAAGAACAAGACTACATAGGCCTTATATATATATGAGTGATAGACTCATTCGTGATAATTTTTTTCCTCTCACTTGTCTCAAAACACGATAATTGAATTTTTTTTCTACATACGATATAAGGCATGGTGTCATTACGCTGGGCAGAAAAGCCCGCCCTGCCCAGCCCGTCCTTGCCCTGCCCAAAATGGTTAGGGCTTCTACTGGGCAGGGCCGGGCAGCGGGCTGCAAAACGCAGCCCGCTCATCTTTCGGGCTGGGCATCGGGCAAGGGGTTTGCCCTGCCCAGCCCTGCCCATGTGCAGCCCTACCTCTCCTAACAGAAATTCAAATTTTGATTTATCACATTATGAGGGACTTGTCCCTTCTGCTAGATACAATCTCCCATCATAACATGTGACCAATATAAGAGGGCAACTCTCCTTATAACACAGTATTTTTAGTCTCTAAAAATTTGAGTACTTGATCTTATTTAAAAGATGCGTCTTTTCCACTTGACTAACCACGACTGATCAATCAAGCCATTTCATGCAAATATGAATATTATTCTGTTTGAATTTCATGGGCCATTAATTCTTTCAACATTGTCAACCAGAATAAGAACAAAAAATAAAAAGTCAGAGATGAAGATCAAGTTGGGAATTTTATGGCATATATAGCTTGGATAAGGTTTATATTAATTAATGGAAAACTTACTTCCTAACTCCCAACTACATGCGTGCCCTTCATAGCTCTTCCTTAACGTGGGACTGTATTTATATATAGAGTACACGAATAGTTATCAACCATCACACATCCTTTAGTTGTAAGAAACTCATCAAATGGCTTTCAAGTTGCCCTTTCTTATTCTTCTTGCTTTCTTTGCTCTTTCAGTACTCCTTATCTCCTCTGAGGTAGCAGCTAGGGACTTGCCTAGGTCTTCCTCAAATCATGGTGAGTTCGAGCATTTAACATCTCTTTTGCATTTATGAAACCAAACTCTTCTCATATACTTACATTGTATCACGTAAAATCACTTAAAATAAGCTAATTCTAATAACAAAGACGTTATAGGAATGTTGTGTTTTCTCAACATTTTCAAGTGAATAAATTTTATATTAATTTTAATTTCTTATATTGTATCATCACTTTTAACGTTCAGAGTTAAAATTTATATTTTTCTTCTTCTAGAACACACACACACACGTTGTTTTACAGCATCATACATAGCACTTTTACTACGAGTAACAACATGGCATGGCTTCATAAAACATATGAAAAAACTCCCATAGTATATAGTCTAAAAATGCAAGTGTTTACTCAATTTATATATCTGCAGCTGAGGCAGAGACAATGAAACATGGAGAGGTAGATAATGCTAAATACGGTTATGGAGGTTACCTAGGGCGTGGTGGGTATTATGGCGGTGGTTATCCTGGCCGTGGTGGCTATGGCGGTGGCTATCCTGGTCTTGGCGGCTACAGAGGTGGATACCCAGGCCGTGGCGGCTATGGTGGTGGCTATCGAGGAGGATATTGCCGATATGGATGCTGTGGCGGATGGTACGAAGGAAGCTGCAGAAGATGCTGTTATTACACTGGTGAAGCTGTGGATGCACAACCAAATACTGAAACTCATAGCTAAGACATACAACTATGTGTTTCTTTTGTGTCACTATAGAAGTTTGTTTTTATGTTAGTCGTGGGACCATTCTCTCTTGGGAATGGAGTTTCAGGTCTCACGTCGAAGTTTAATGAGTGTGCCATCTCTACGTAAAGTATTTGTATAATATGTGTGAGAGATTGCTTTTAGCAATCTATAATGAAAGATATGATAATAAGTGGGAGGTTTCCCTTCCTCATCACTAGGCATGCACTAAATTGTTATCAATAATTGCATATTATCCTATGGCCATGTTTGGTACGCAGCACTGGAGGCACGGGACAGGGGTTGGGATAGGAAATCAGTCAAATAAGCATGTTTGGTAAGTGGTATTAAAGAAGCCCAAGGACTGCACATTACCACATAGGTGGGATTGGGCAAACCCACCTCCCCCCTGGTATTGCATTTTAAAACCTGGGATTAAAAATTTTGAAGACAAAAATATCCTCACTTCTAATAAATTTTGGACAAGTTTAACCTTCTTACATTTTCCCTAATTTATTCTTCTCTTGCATCGTTCTGAAATATTTTGCTGACCTCCATAGCCATCTTCACACACACTCTCGACCATCGCTCGTGCCGTCGCCCTCGGAGTTGCTCCCGGTCACTCTCTTTGTACAATCCTCTTCAACGACTAGTAAGATAAACTCTATCCCTGTTTTTTTTTTGGCTTCCATCATCAATTTTTTTTTTCAATCTTCTTTGATTGACAAATTCTTTGCCAGCCATATTCAGTAACGGTTGACTTGTTAAAGCCATTGTTGTTGGTCGAAGAATTATATATGATTAAGAGAAGATGATGAAGAATATGATTACATATATGTTATTTATGTAAAATCTTAAGATGATCTAGCCAATCGATTTCATCTCCAAGTCGTTTTGTTCTATTAGGTATTGATTGATAAATCTAATATTGCAACTTGATGCAAACTCATAGCTAACGTTCTCTTCATATTTCTTCTTATTGTGATATTTCGATTGTTGCAATTTAATTAACCATTAGAAGGCTTTATAATTCTAATTGTTAAGCCCAGTTAGATCCACCTTGAATACATAGATACGGCTTGTTTCTCCAACCACACTAATCTTATTTCCTCCGTTTTCTAATCCCTTTGATGTTCTTTTCTTCCTGACTTTTCATTTAGCCCTTTCTTTTAGTCTCTTACATCGCCGTTCACATATATACAAGCCGAATTTTTATTTTGTTTTCTTTTGAGGCTTGCTGGAGAATTCTGAGAGAACATTCCATGGATTTTCAACGTCTCTCTGCACTTATTTCAGTGCGCATGTATATAGCATATCTCTACATCCTTTCACAATAGTACTCTGCATATATTCTTAGCTCATGTTACAGATAATCATAAACATATATATATATATATATATATATCAAAGTCATATTTTCAATTCAAATCATGTGACATCGTATCCTTGTGATTTGAAGATCAAGAGAAAATTTAGAACAGATCGACCTGCAATCTACGAAAAATAAATCAACATACATTTAGGAAAAATACATGTTTGACAATCTACATAGTACTTACGTACTATTAACTAATATTATACTATGAAAAACAGATTTTCTGTGAAGGTTACAAAGTGCTGTGTGTCTCTTTTATCAGAGCAAATATTTACTGGATCCTTGAAGCTTTAACTCTTTACACTGCATTATACATCTATTGGGACATACAAGTGCTCTCTTACAAAGTTCTTTACCTTATATTGTTGAATGGTCTTTTACAAGTGTCTTTTTTTTTTTTTAATTTAGATGGTCTTTGTCCAAAAAGAAAAATATAGTTGAATGAGGCTAAACTCAGTCAATGATTATAATTTATACATGTTAAACAAAATTTTTATGACTCTACATAATTGGTTATACAGTTATGGCACTATCAGAAGAAAAGAGAGAACTATTACGTTTGTTGCTTTTGTGGGTGAGCATGCTAAGGCAATGGAGGGGTTTTTTTATGTGCGTGCATGACTATCATATCAAGAAGGCGAAGAATTAGACACATACCTTACAAAATGGACTTTATTGTTAAGAGATCTTATCTAAAAGGATTGGTGTGTAGTAGTGATGTAGCATGTTACAACCTACTTAGAATGAATAGGACAACATTTGATAAGTTATGTTTATTACTAAGGGATGTGGGTGGTTTGAAGCCTAGTAAGAATATGCTTGTAGATGAGCAAGTTGCAATATTTTTACACATATTAGCACATCATGTGAAGAATAGAGTAATACAGTACAATTTTGGTAGATCTGGAGAAACTATTAGTAGGTATTTTAACTTAGTACTCAGTGGTATGATGAGACTTGGAGATATGTTATGGAAGAGACCAGAACCTGTGCTGGAAGATTCAAATGATGATAAGTGGAAGTGGTTCAAGGTAAATATACATGTTATATCCTCGTTATTGATTTTTAAGGATATGTGTAAAGTGTGTAATATTTATTTTCTTTGTTTCAGCGTTGTTTAGGTGCATTGGATGGAATTCACATTAAGTTGAGAGTTCCTTCTATTGACAAAGCTAGATACCGGAATAGGAACGGGGAGATTACAACAAATGTGTTAGGTGTTTGCTCACAAGACGGGTATTTCATATATGTTCTGCCTGGGTGGGAAGGATTTGCAGCAGATGGACGTGTTCTTCGTGACGCCATTAGTAGGAGGAATGGCTTGAGAGTTCCACAAGGTCATTATTACTTAGTTGATGCTGGGTATACCAATTGCGAAGGATTTCTTGCACCATACAGAGGACAAAGATATCATTTAAGTGAATGGAGAGATGGACGACATCCTAGAAATGCACGAGAGTACTTTAACATGAGGCACTCTTCTGCAAGAAATGTAATTGAGAGGTGTTTTGGAGTTTTGAAGTTAAGATGGGCTATTCTAAGAAGCCCATCGTTTTATCCTATTAGAACATACAACTGAGTAATAATTGCTTGCTGCTTATTGCACAACTTAATTCGACAAGAAGGTATAGATCCTCTAGAATATGAAGTTGAAGAAATGGAAGTTCATGTGGGCGGGGTGGAGAACCCTCCAATTCTAAACATAGATGCATCTGATGAATGGGATGCCTTTAGGAACAATCTTGCCAATGAAATGTTCAACACTTTTACTGCTAATAGAACAGCTACATGAAAGAATTACTTAATTTGGAAGTTGTTGTTGTTTTTTGGTTTGTGACTCTTTTCCATGTGTAATGTTGTAACTTTATCTATGGCATGTGTGCTATTGTAACTTTATCTATGCCTTTTGTGCTATTGTAACTTTATTTATGCTGTGATTTAGTTTATGACTCTTTGCCATGTGTACTATTGCTACTTTATGGTATGAAGCTTCTTGGTTGCATTAATTTTATGTGAGGTTCTAACGTAATTTTAAATTATAGTGTGTGGACACCTGAGGAGGATGAGCTACTAATCCAGTGCATGATGATACTACATGATAAGGGTGAACTTGTTTCTGAAAATGGTCTTAGGCCTCGTGTCTTGAACCAATTACAAGACATGCTTCATGGTCTTATACCTGGATGTAGTTTAAAGGCCCATCCTCACATCCAATCTAGGATTAAGAAGCTTAAAACTAACTATGGTGTTATTTCTGACCTTCTGAAATTATCTGGTTTTGGTTGGGATAGCGAGAAGAAATGTGTGACAGCTCCAAAGGCAGTATGGGATGAGCTTATCAAGGTAAATCTAATTATTTATCATGTATGGATATCTGGTTTTGATTAGATGTAAAAAAATGGTTGGAAAATTCACTTATCTAGTTTTGCATTGTCATTTTTATGTCTATTATATTTGATTTCATGGAAATAGGTGAACAAGGATGCTGCTAGGTTTAGGAATAAGTCCTTCCCTCATTATGAAGAGCTTCATGATATCTATGGGAAGGACAGGGCAACTAGGAAGGATGCTCAAGCTTGTGAAGATGTAATTGAAGAGATAGATGATCAGAATGGTGTAGACAATTCAACATTTGAGACTAATCTTGAGGCTGACATGGATATCTCTCATGGAAATATTCCACCACCAAATAACAGTCCACTAGAAACTGAAACTGATAACTCTCCATCTGAGGCAAGTTCTGGGTTGAAAAAACGCAAGCGCAAAAGCATTGATCGTGACGATGTGCTTATCCTTGGAATGGAGAAATTTGCTAATTCATTGGCTGAAGGTTTTAACGAAGCAAGTGAGCGATTAGGAATGCATATTGACAGGGTTGATCGTGAGAAGCGCCTGGATGGGATGAGGGAGTCGCTCTATGGTGAGCTTTTGAAGGTTGAAGGACTTTCTCATCAAGAGCGTCTTTCGGCCTATGTTAAGATTATTTCTGATGAGAGCATACTAGTTGGATTCTATGCCATGCCTCAAGATGCAAAAGCAGATTTGGTCCGCCAAATAAATGCATAGGCTATGATGGATCTTTTTTTTTTTGGGATATTTCTTATTTTGATGGATCTAGCTGACATGGATATTCCTTCTTTAACAGATATTTTGTTTCAGACCTTTCTCATTTTGATGGATCTTTTGTTTAAGATATTCGATGGTTTGATAGATATTTTGTTTCGGATCCTGCTTATTTTGGTGAATATTTTATTTTAGATATTACATTGTTTGATGTGTATTTTGTCTAAAATATTCTTTATTTTGATGGGTATTTTGTTTTACATATTTTGTCTAAAAAAACCCACTTTTGCTAATGTTTAATTTTTATGAGCCGTTGATTAGCAATTCTTTATTGTCATTTTTAAAGAACCCACAATTCTTTATCTTTATTGGTTGATGGAAGAAATTATGGTTCGATTGTTCTCTTTAACTCAATTCATGTGCGTGGACGAGGCAAAGTGAAATACGATGGTTTTTGAGAAGTTACTAATGATTTTTTAACTATTCAATTTAATTACTATTGATTTTTTATTACTTTTTTATATATAAATTTGCTAGAATATGATGGAAAACCATTTCTGATTTTTAAAATTTAATTATTATTTATTTATTGTTATAACTAGAGGCAAAATTTAATGCATTTATTTTTTGGGGTAAAAAAGTTTCCTTTTTATCCAAAAAAGAGTGCACAAGGTTGGAGTCTCAAGTCCTCAAATAGTGTAAGGGGTATTCTGGTCTTTTAATCTTATATATTTTATTATACAATAAAATGGATGTGTGTATTCCTTCCTAATATTATCTCGTACCAAGCATAAAATAAAAGCCTCATTCCCAATCCCATTACCATTACCATTCCCAATCCCAATACCATTCCCATTCCATCAAAAGCCAATCCCACCTACCAAACGAGGCCTATAGTAATAAGAGATCGTTAAGAATGGTATCAAGGTTGCCTATCATAAATCGATCGAGGAAGTATTCACCATGGCAATAAAAGCCAACTCAAGTAGGTCAATCAAACTAATTAATGAACTAGTCCTCTGGTTAGTTTGGGTAACAGTTTTGGAGAGTTAACCGAGTTGAATTTTATATTTTTTTCTCTCTTTATTGATTCAGAAATGACATCGCTTGGAGTTGTAAAGAAGTAGCAGTCTGTTAGATTAATGTTTTGGTAATTTTATTTTGTTGGATTATAGATAGTTTATACCATTTTCTTGTGAATTAATGCATTTTTATTTTGATATTATCTTTTTAAAGTTATGTTTGAATATTTTTGCATATTTTAATCATATTATATTTTTTTTAATCATGCTTGTGTTGACTTCAGTTTAACCATAACTAAACCAATGATCCTTAAATCACTTTCTCAATTAGTTTAACCAAAACTGTTTAGCTTGTTGTTATTTAGAATTCACGAAGAGAGTATTCCAAACCAAACCTTTTTCTTAGAAGACTTTAGTATCTTTTCAATAATCGATAAAAAATTACTCCTCATGTTTGAAACATCTGTAGTTTTCACTCATGCCAAGAATTATTAAATAGTCGACATTATGATAAAATTTAATGATCTTCTTATCAATATACACTTAAATATAATAATTTCAATAAAAATCTATGTTTTCAAAATAGAGGGATATATAATATGTGTAAGATAAGAGAGAAGGCGGGTTGGAGCTTTTTTTTTTTTTTTATATGCTTCAATTTTGTAAAAGAAAAAAATTTGGTCTCTGTTCATATATTAATGAACAATTTAAGACAATATTAATCACTACTTTTCCAAACATGGCCTTTTGATAGTACCCTTAATTATTTTACAACACAAATTAATTAATACTTTTTCATAGAGATGGATTCAAAAAGTGGGAGTATATATACAAAACTTAGATCAGATTGCATATATTTATTAGGTTAAGTTTATTTAATCACATTTGTTACTTTGCTATGGGTAGTTATTAAAATGCGTATAAACACTTATAAATTTATTTATGAATACTTGTAATTTTTTTATAATCTCTTATAATGTAAATTAGGATTTGTAAATTTTTATATAGATATTTATTGTTTTCATATTGTTAGTTATCCCATAGATATTTACTATTTTTATATTGTTAATTGTTAAAATACGTATGTACACTTGTAAATTCACATATAAATTTGATCTAATTGATATAGCAGGTTGACCTAAGTTTTGTCCTGTGAAAAGTTTAGTGTACTAAGAACTTTCTTTAATCCCTTTGCAAAAGTCTTAAATTTCATAATGAAAAACATGACATACTTAGTAGAAAGGGAAAATCACAAATAAAGACTCCTGAATTATTAAAATTACATAGAGATCGCCTGAATAAGCAACATTACCATGAGGGATCAGTCTCATATTGCAAATATGAAATCTTAGTGAAATGTTTGAAATACTCCTCAGCCAAATGACAAGTTAACTATAGGAAATGACAAATTCACTTTAGTGAATGATAATTTCAGTAAACCAAATCACAATTTAGTTGAAGGTATACCAAATGACAAATTGATTAGGGAAAATAACAAGCTTACTTTAGCGAATGACAACTTTAGTAGACCAATCACAACTTGACTGATGGGCATTTCAGACATTTTGCCGAGATTTCATATTTGCAATATGAGATTGGGTCCTTCATGGTAATTTTGATTATTCAGGTGACCTTTGTGTAATTTTGATAATTTGGGGGTTTTATTTGTCATTTTCCCTAATAGAAACCGCTGCAGTTTTGTGGGTGAGCGAAACCACTGCATATTTGCATGTACTGCTCTTGGTCCAATTTACAAGAGAAGTAAAGGTGAAATTTTCGGCCTCATTTATACAATATTTTTTGTTATTCTTTTTATAAGATCTAAATTTTTGAATTCGTTTAGTTCTTTTTATAAAATTTAATTTGAGGTTGGCTGAATATTAAATTCATTTTTATCAATTTCAGCCCTAGTTAACTGCATTATCTTTTTCTCCAGTACATTCTCTTTTATTTTTTTCTCACTATTCCTCTCTCTCCCCCCTCTATCCTCTGATATTTCATTAAAAAAGAGCTACCTTCTTCTAAATAATATAAATAAGGGCGTGTTTAAAAAAATATTTTATTACTTGTACTAATAGATATCTTAAATCATGCAATTCGGTTAATTTATATTATAAAAAGGACTGGAAGTAGTAACACATCGGATATTCGTTTTTAAAGTTAAACAAGAACAAATTGAGGTTGATTTTTCTTTTGTAACCAAAAAAGATGATTTTTCTAAAATTTTCAGTCAGAATTAATGAATTATAAATCTCTCATTGATTGCTACAGGTGATAATGTTACTAATCAGTCCTGCCGACAAATCAAATTGTTCATATTGCATTCGGTCATTACACGCATATCTTTACATTCGTTTTTCATTAAATGCTCCATAATTTTGGTTCTGCCACTCGCAAGCCAATAATATTCTATTATTCAAACACATTATTAATGAAGCATGGGACATTATTATTATTACATGATTGATTGTCAATATCGACTTTGGGATCGCATATAGAATATATTCCGAAATTTTCTTTCATTTTTAAGAAATTTTAATTTAAAACAACGGCTGGAAGTTTTTTTTTTTTTTGCTTTCATTAACAAGAGAAAAATTCTGTTTTGTCTATTATGTGAAAAGGATTAGATATTTCAATAACGGGAAATCATTTATATGAGCATGTTCTATATAAGTCGAGACCAAACTCCTCTCACATACTTACCTTGTATTTTATAAAATATGATTAAAAAGCTACTTATAAACCATTTCAAATAGGCCTTGCTGGCAAAACATTTCATTTATTTGGAAAAAATTTAAGTTGGCTATTTACAATGAGAATTCAGTGATTTGTAACACAGATTCAATGATTTGCATTTCAAATAGAGTAAGAGTGTTTTTGTCTTCTCACACAAAAAACTTTAGTCAAGGAAATGCAGTGAAATGTCAGAATTTTTTGAGGGTTAATTGATATTAATTGGTTATTGAGGGTGTTTATTGAAATTTTTCCTATATATATATAGACATACACACCATCTCTTGTCTCTAATATAAGAACTAATTAGATATTCAATTTGGTCTTAAATACATAAGACTCCAACTCACTTTGTCTCCAATATAATATTTATTCATTGCATAGCAATTCCTATATGGTACATATATTAAGGAGTTTTCATCAAGGAGTAATTTCAATGCACATGATTAATAAGGATATCTTAAGAAAGATAACATTAATTTATTAAAATAACTAACTTAACTAATTTTTTTAATATTTACAAATTAATTATCTAGCTCTTATATTAAGAACTAGAGATAATATATATTTGCAAGCCATATTTTTTTTATAGAACTATTTGATAACTATTGCTGACTAATTTTAATTCCAGCAATATGCAACCCATATGAAAGGGCAACTCTCCGGGATCGGCTTTCTTTTAGTTCTTTTTTTTTTTTTTTTGTGAGGCTAGCATCACTATCATTAAACTGAAACTCCACAGTTGGTCCCATGGATAAAGAGTTGGTCCATAACCCATAAGGTCGTGAGTTTAAATCTAGCTATTGATGTCACAACTTTGTTGGTGAGCCACATCTCTGTAAGCATTTTACAAGTTTGAAGGTGTGTCTTGACCTTAGTAAGCTCTTGAGATTTAATTCACCTAAAATTTTCTAGTATTAAAAAAAACAAAGAAACCAAGGCCCAGACCCAAGAAAAGAAGAAAATGACAAAAAAATTAGAGATACTAGAAAGATTAAAGACATAAAACTTTCCGTCATGAACCAACATGGGTTAGGTCTAGTGGAAGGGATTGGTCCCTCACAACGTGGTGAACCAAAGTTCAAATTCTTGCTACAGTGCCTCGAATAAGATTGTCTCCAATAAAAAGATACCTATGCTTTAGGGGGGAAAATCTTTTGGTCACGATAACAGGGGTAATTGAGGTCAAAGCACCCAGTCTGACCGGTAAGATTTATCTAATGAAGCATTAACAACCAATCAGCTACTAGATTTACTTTCTTGAGAGTCCATAGGCACAAACGGTTTCTGATTAAATTCCTTAAGACTAAAATATTCTCAAGGAGAGCAAATTCAAACACTTTTTAACGTGGTTTCGTTTAATCTATAAGAACTGAATACTTGAACTTATTTAAAAGAAACGTTTTTTCTCTCACTTTACCTAACCACTATTGATCAATCAAGCCATTTCATGCAAATAGGAATTCTATTTAAATTCCATGGGCATTGATATTTTAAATGTAGTCAACCAGAATAAGAAAAATAAAAAGTCAGACAAAGATCAAGTTGGAATTTTATAGTGTAGCTTAGATAAGGTTTATAATTAATGGAAAACCTATTTCCCAACTCCCAACCACATGCAAACCCCTTCATAGCTCTTTTTTCACGAGCAAACCGTGTATATATATAGAGTACACGAATAGCTATCAACCATAACACATCCTTTCGTTGTAAGCAACTCATCAAAATGGCTTTCAAGTTGCCCTTTCTTCTTCTTCTTCTTGCTTTCTTTGCTCTTTCACTCCTTATCACCTTGGAGGTAGCAGCTAGGGACTTGCCTGAGTCTTCCTCTAATCATGGTGAGTTTGAGCTTTAAAATCTCTTTTGTAATTTGAGACAAAATTCTTCTTATATACTTACCTCGTAGCGCATAATCACTTAACATAAGCTAATACAAAGAGTTTATAGCAATGTTGTTGCATTGTCAACATTTCAAGTGAATAAATTTTATATTTTGTTTCAGTTTCTTCTATTGTATCATCACTTTTAATGTTCGTAGCTAAAATTTATATTTTTCTTCTTCGAGAATACACACACATTGTTACAGCATCATACATTGCTTCGTTGCCATGTCTACTTATTTTATTACGTGTAATAACATGGCATGGCTTTATAAAGCATATGAAAAAACGGTTACAGTATTTATTCTAACCATGCAAGCGTACATATACATCTGCAGCTGAGGCAGAGACAATGACACATGGAGCGGTAGATGATGCCAAATATGGTTATGGAGATTACCCAGGGCGTGGTGGTTATTATGGCGGTGGTTATCCTGGTCGTGGGGGTTATGGCGGCGGCTATCCTGGTCGCAGTGGCTACGGAGGTGGTTACCCTGGCCGCGGTGGCTATGGCGGTGGCTATCGGGGAGGATATTGCCAATATGGATGCTGTGGCGGGTGGTACGGAGGGAGCTGTAGAAGATGCTGTTATTACGCTAGTGAAGCTGTGAATGCGCAACCAAATACCGAAACTCATAACTAAGACTTAGAACTATGTGTTTCTTTTGTGTTACTATAAAAGTTTGTTTTTATGTTAGTCGTGAGACCATTAGGTGCATATGCTTGGACTCCATTCTCTCTTCTGGGAATGAAGTTCAAGCCTTACGTACGTCAATGTGTAATGAGTGTGTCATCCGTGTTAAGTATTTGTAGTATCTGTAAAATATCTGTGAGAGATTGCTTTTAGCAATCGAAAATGGAAGATAAAATAATTGGGAGGTTTTCCTTCCTCATCACTATGCATTCACTAAAGTGTTAACTCATCGGTAATTGCATTTTATATTATAGTGATATAGTCTAATTGCGTAAGAATGGTAGTGAGATTATTAAGACTTCTGGTAATGAGGTTGACTATCATAAATGGAAGCATTTAGCATGGCATTAAAATTCAACTCAAATCGGTCAATCAAGCCAGTCAGCCAGTTGATTGACTAGTTTGGTTAACAGTTTTGGAGCAACGGCGTTGGATACATATGGTTTATATATGAATGTTCTATTGACTTATAAATAAATGCCTTTCTATTTTAATACTACCTTCAGATGTAAATGTAAGATACACCTTGTAGTATAAATTGCAGTATAAAGTAGATCTTATATTTATGATAGGAAGTAGTATTACCTTTTTGGGTTAACCAAAAAGTTCTGTTTAATTACTTTGTTGAGAATTCTCTTTGTTCCTTCTTTGATCTATTTTTTTAAATGACTTCACCTACATAGCTGAACTACATACCCTCCTCACCAGCGCATCATTGGCCTTTTGTACATCTTCAAACCACTTCAAACAAACTTTCATCACATTTCTTATCAATGTTTGGTCTTATTTCGACTTAAGGAGTGTTTAGGTAAAAACCAAACTATAATTTTAAAAGTAATTTTAAAGTATACAAAATAAGTATGTGAGAGGAGTTTTGTCTCGATTAGCATAAAATACATTTTAAAAGTGCTTTTTGTTTCACCCAAACACAGAGTTTGGTGAAAACTGCCCTTTGACTCTAGAGTCATTCCCCATAAATTAAGTTTAGAGTTAATCTCCTCCTCTCTTCTTTTTTGACTTTGAATCTCTTCAGTCCATTACAAATATTATTCTTATCATTCTAATGATAATGATAATAATAAAATTAATTAGTAATATAATCATGGTATATTAAAATTAAACAAGATAATATTCTTAGCCAAATATAATCCTCTAGAGTTATTCCAGTCTAAATTACAAAATTTTCTTGACACTTTGAATGATATTTTATGTATTCGTTAAATATGGAGTCTAGACGCTTTCCAAATTTAACGAATATGAATATGGTCATTATATATACTTCACCCTAACCCATTTTATTGTGGAACACTTTTCAGAGTTTCCAAATTCAATGTTTCTTGCCATCAAAAAAAGAAACTCAATGTTTCTTCTTTGATAATTTTTGTTTTTCTTCCCTCATTGGACAGTTTTCACCTTCCTTTTCGGACAGAGTTACAATAATAAATTGTACTACATTTTTCAGCAAAATAAATTGTACTAATTATAATTAATAAATTTTGTTCCTATTTTCTATTTTAAGGGGCACAAGATAATTGAATTATCATTTTTATGCATATTTTACGAAGTCTCATTGATTCTTATATCACTTCAGGATTCCAGCCTTGAATTAATTTTTTAAGTTTCGCTGTAATTTTAATTTGAGTGTTATGAATATTTATTTCCATAACCATTGCATCTCCACATTGAAGCATACTAGTCATTCAATATATTTGAATTGCTGTTGCTACAAAAAAATACAGTTGAATTATTGAAAGTTATAATGTTTTTACATTTTATTTTCAAGAATTTAAACATAATATGTAAATTTTTATTATAAATAAAAAGGGGTTAAAGTAAGGGAAAATGGCAAATAAAGACCCCCAATATGTGAAATTGCAATTTGGGACCTTCAATTTGAAAAATGGAAAATAAAACTTAGTCCCATATTGCAAATATGAAATCTTGGTGAAATGTCTAAAATGTCCCTTGGCCAAGTGACAAGTTGACTGTGAGAAATAACAAGTTCACTTTAGCGAATAATAACTTCAATATACTAAATCACAACTTGACTGAAGGTATACCAAATAACAAGTTGACTATGGGAAATAACAAATTCACCTTAACGAATGACAACTTCAGTAGACCAAATCCAACTAGGCTGAGGGGTATTTTAGACATTTTACTAAGATTTCATATTTGTAATATGGGACCGGCTTTTTATTTGCCATTTTTCAAACTGAGGGTCCTAAATCCCAATTTCACATATTGGGGTCTTTATTTGCTATTTTCTCTTAAAGTAACATTTTAACAACTAAGTTTACACTCAAGGGTATTGGGCATCCTGAAATTTTTTTTGGTGCAAAAATATTCTGAAGTTGTCAAAAGGGGACAAAAATAACAACATTGTTAACACCTGTACTTCTC
>NW_021636663.1:0-59904 GCF_004799145.2 Neltuma alba | reverse complement strand
GCTTGATTATTAAATGTTCTAATTATTAAATTTTTTTTTTTTACCATCCCATAAGAATTGAAAGTTGAAGAACAAGACTACATAGGCCTTATATATATATGATGATAGACTCATTCGTGATAATTTTTTTCCTCTCACTTGTCTCAAAACACGATAATTGAATTTTTTTTTCTACAATCGAATAAGGCATGGTGTCATTCGCTGGGCAGAAAAGCCCGCCCTGCCCACCCGTCCTTGCCCTGCCCAAAATGGTTAGGCTTCTACTGGGCAGGGCCGGGCAGCGGGCTTGCAAAACGCAGCCCGCTCATCTTTCGGGCTGGGCATCGGGCAAGGGGTTTGCCCTGCCCAGCCCTGCCCATGTGCAGCCCTACCTCTCCTAACAGAAATTCAAATTTTGATTTATCACATTATGAGGGACTTGTCCCTTCTGCTAGATACAATCTCCCATCATAACATGTGACCAATATAAGAGGGCAACTCTCCTTATAACACAGTATTTTTAGTCTCTAAAAATTTGAGTACTTGATCTTATTTAAAAGATGCGTCTTTTCCACTTGACTAACCACGACTGATCAATCAAGCCATTTCATGCAAATATGAATATTATTCTGTTTGAATTTCATGGGCCATTAATTCTTTCAACATTGTCAACCAGAATAAGAACAAAAAATAAAAAGTCAGAGATGAAGATCAAGTTGGGAATTTTATGGCATATATAGCTTGGATAAGGTTTATATTAATTAATGGAAAACTTACTTCCTAACTCCCAACTACTACATGCGTGCCCTTCATAGCTCTTCCTTAACGTGGGGACTGTATTTATATATAGAGTACACGAATAGTTATCAACCATCACACATCCTTTAGTTGTAAGAAACTCATCAAATGGCTTTCAAGTTGCCCTTTCTTATTCTTCTTGCTTTCTTTGCTCTTTCAATACTCCTTATCTCCTCTGAGGTAGCAGCTAGGGACTTGCCTAGGTCTTCCTCAAATCATGGTGAGTTCGAGCATTTAACATCTCTTTTGCATTTATGAAACCAAACTCTTCTCATATACTTACATTGTATCACGTAAAATCACTTAAAATAAGCTAATTCTAATAACAAAGACGTTATAGGAATGTTGTGTTTTCTCAACATTTTCAAGTGAATAAATTTTATATTAATTTTAATTTCTTATATTGTATCATCACTTTTAACGTTCAGAGTTAAAATTTATATTTTTCTTCTTCTAGAACACACACACACACGTTGTTTTGCAGCATCATACATAGCACTTTTACTACGAGTAACAACATGGCATGGCTTCATAAAACATATGAAAAAACTCCCATAGTATATAGTCTAAAAATGCAAGTGTTTACTCAATTTATATATCCGCAGCTGAGGCAAAGACAATGAAACATGGAGAGGCAGATGATGCTAAATACGGTTATGGAGGTTACCCAGGGCGTGGTGGGTATTATGGCGGTGGTTATCCTGGCCGTGGTGGCTATGGCGGTGGCTATCCTGGTCTTGGCGGCTACAGAGGTGGATACCCAGGCCGTGGCGGCTATGGTGGTGGCTATCGAGGAGGATATTGCCGATATGGATGCTGTGGCGGATGGTACGAAGGAAGCTGCAGAAGATGCTGTTATTACGCTGGTGAAGCTGTGGATGCACAACCAAATACTGAAACTCATAGCTAAGACATACAACTATGTGTTTCTTTTGTGTCACTATAGAAGTTTGTTTTTATGTTAGTCGTGGGACCATTCTCTCTTGGGAATGGAGTTTCAGGTCTCACGTCGAAGTTTAATGAGTGTGCCATCTCTACGTAAAGTATTTGTATAATATGTGTGAGAGATTGCTTTTAGCAATCTATAATGAAAGATATGATAATAAGTGGGAGGTTTCCCTTCCTCATCACTAGGCATGCACTAAATTGTTATCAATAATTGCATATTATCCTATGGCCATGTTTGGTACGCAGCACTGGAGGCACGGGACAGGGGTTGGGATAGGAAATCAGTCAAATAAGCATGTTTGGTAAGTGGTATTAAAGAAGCCCAAGGACTGCACATTACCACATAGGTGGGATTGGGCAAACCCACCTCCCCCCTGGTATTGCATTTTAAAACCTGGGATTAAAAATTTTGAAGACAAAAATATCCTCACTTCTAATAAATTTTGGACAAGTTTAACCTTCTTACATTTGCCCTAATTTATTCTTCTCTTGCATCGTTCTGAAATATTTTGCTGACCTCCATAGCCATCTTCACACACGCTCTCGACCATCGCTCGTGCCGTCGCCCTCGGAGTTGCTCCCGGTCACTCTCTTTGTACAATCCTCTTCAACGACTAGTAAGATAAACTCTATCCCTGTTTTTTTTTTGGCTTCCATCATCAATTTTTTTTTTCAATCTTCTTTGATTGACAAATTCTTTGCCAGCCATATTCAGTAACGGTTGGCTTGTTAAAGCCATTGTTGTTGGTCGAAGAATTATATATGATTAAGAGAAGATGATGAAGAATATGATTACATATATGTTATTTATGTAAAATCTTAAGATGATCTAGCCAATCGATTTCATCTCCAAGTCGTTTTGTTCTATTAGGTATTGATTGATAAATCTAATATTGCAACTTGATGCAAACTCATCGCTAACGTTCTCTTCATATTTCTTCTTATTGTGATATTTCGATTGTTGCAATTTAATTAACCATTAGAAGGCTTTATAATTCTAATTGTTAAGCCCAGTTAGATCCACCTTGAATACATAGATACGGCTTGTTTCTCCAACCACACTAATCTTATTTCCTCCGTTTTCTAATCCCTTTGATGTTCTTTTCTTCCTGACTTTTCATTTAGCCCTTTCTTTTTGTCTCTTACATCGCCGTTCACATATATACAAGCCGAATTTTTATTTTGTTTTCTTTTGAGGCTTGCTGGAGAATTCTGAGAGAACATTCCGTGGATTTTCAACGTCTCTCTGCACTTATTTCAGTGCGCATGTATATAGCATATCTCTACATCCTTTCACAATAGTACTCTGCATATATTCTTAACTCATGTTACAGATAATCATAAACATATATATATATATATATATCAAAGTCATATTTTCAATTCAAATCATGTGACATCGTATCCTTGTGATTTGAAGATCAAGAGAAAATTTAGAACAGATCGACCTGCAATCTACGAAAAATAAATCAACATACATTTAGGAAAAATACATGTTTGACAATCTACATAGTACTTACGTACTATTAACTAATATTATACTATGAAAACAGATTTTCTGTGAAGGTTACAAAGTGCTGTGTGTCTCTTTTATCAGAGCAAATATTTACTGGATCCTTGAAGCTTTAACTCTTTACACTGCATTATACATCTATTGGGACATACAAGTGCTCTCTTACAAAGTTCTTTACCTTATATTGTTGAATGGTCTTTTACAAGTGTCTTTTTTTTTTAATTTAGATGGTCTTTGTCCAAAAAGAAAAATATAGTTGAATGAGGCTAAACTCAGTCAATGATTATAATTTATACATGTTAAACAAATTTTTATGACTCTACATAATTGGTTATACAGTTATGGCACTATCAGAAGAAAAGAGAGAACTATTACGTTTGTTGCTTTTGTGGGTGAGCATGCTAAGGCAATGGAGGGGTTTTTTTATGTGCGTGCATGACTATCATATCAAGAAGGCGAAGAATTAGACACATACCTTACAAAATGGACTTTATTGTTAAGAGATCTTATCTAAAAGGATTGGTGTGTAGTAGTGATGTAGCATGTTACAACCTACTTAGAATGAATAGGACAACATTTGATAAGTTATGTTTATTACTAAGGGATGTGGGTGGTTTGAAGCCTAGTAAGAATATGCTTGTAGATGAGCAAGTTGCAATATTTTTACACATATTAGCACATCATGTGAAGAATAGAGTAATACAGTACAATTTTGGTAGATCTGGAGAAACTATTAGTAGGTATTTTAACTTAGTACTCAGTGGTATGATGAGACTTGGAGATATGTTATGGAAGAGACCAGAACCTGTGCTGGAAGATTCAAATGATGATAAGTGGAAGTGGTTCAAGGTAAATATACATGTTATATCCTCGTTATTGATTTTTAAGGATATGTGTAAAGTGTGTAATATTTATTTTCTTTGTTTCAGCGTTGTTTAGGTGCATTGGATGGAATTCACATTAAGTTGAGAGTTCCTTCTATTGACAAAGCTAGATACCGGAATAGGAACGGGGAGATTACAACAAATGTGTTAGGTGTTTGCTCACAAGACGGGTATTTCATATATGTTCTGCCTGGGTGGGAAGGATTTGCAGCAGATGGACGTGTTCTTCGTGACGCCATTAGTAGGAGGAATGGCTTGAGAGTTCCACAAGGTCATTATTACTTAGTTGATGCTGGGTATACCAATTGCGAAGGATTTCTTGCACCATACAGAGGACAAAGATATCATTTAAGTGAATGGAGAGATGGACGACATCCTAGAAATGCACGAGAGTACTTTAACATGAGGCACTCTTCTGCAAGAAATGTAATTGAGAGGTGTTTTGGAGTTTTGAAGTTAAGATGGGCTATTCTAAGAAGCCCATCGTTTTATCCTATTAGAACATACAACTGAGTAATAATTGCTTGCTGCTTATTGCACAACTTAATTCGACAAGAAGGTATAGATCCTCTAGAATATGAAGTTGAAGAAATGGAAGTTCATGTGGGCGGGGTGGAGAACCCTCCAATTCTAAACATAGATGCATCTGATGAATGGGATGCCTTTAGGAACAATCTTGCCAATGAAATGTTCAACACTTTTACTGCTAATAGAACAGCTACATGAAAGAATTACTTAATTTGGAAGTTGTTGTTGTTTTTTGGTTTGTGACTCTTTTCCATGTGTAATGTTGTAACTTTATCTATGGCATGTGTGCTATTGTAACTTTATCTATGCCTTTTGTGCTATTGTAACTTTATTTATGCTGTGATTTAGTTTATGACTCTTTGCCATGTGTACTATTGCTACTTTATGGTATGAAGCTTCTTGGTTGCATTAATTTTATGTGAGGTTCTAACGTATTTTAAATATTATAGTTGATTAAACATGTTAGACAAATCAGGAAAGTCAGATAAGCATGTGTGGACACCTGAGGAGGATGAGCTACTAATCCAGTGCATGATGATACTACATGATAAGGGTGAACTTGTTTCTGAAAATGGTCTTAGGCCTCGTGTCTTGAACCAATTACAAGACATGCTTCATGGTCTTATACCTGGATGTAGTTTAAAGGCCCATCCTCACATCCAATCTAGGATTAAGAAGCTTAAAACTAACTATGGTGTTATTTCTGACCTTCTGAAATTATCTGGTTTTGGTTGGGATAGCGAGAAGAAATGTGTGACAGCTCCAAAGGCAGTATGGGATGAGCTTATCAAGGTAAATCTAATTATTTATCATGTATGGATATCTGGTTTTGATTAGATGTAAAAAAATGGTTGGAAAATTCACTTATCTAGTTTTGCATTGTCATTTTTATGTCTATTATATTTGATTTCATGGAAATAGGTGAACAAGGATGCTGCTAGGTTTAGGAATAAGTCCTTCCCTCATTATGAAGAGCTTCATGATATCTATGGGAAGGACAGGGCAACTAGGAAGGATGCTCAAGCTTGTGAAGATGTAATTGAAGAGATAGATGATCAGAATGGTGTAGACAATTCAACATTTGAGACTAATCTTGAGGCTGACATGGATATCTCTCATGGAAATATTCCACCACCAAATAACAGTCCACTAGAAACTGAAACTGATAACTCTCCATCTGAGGCAAGTTCTGGGTTGAAAAAACGCAAGCGCAAAAGCATTGATCGTGACGATGTGCTTATCCTTGGAATGGAGAAATTTGCTAATTCATTGGCTGAAGGTTTTAACGAAGCAAGTGAGCGATTAGGAATGCATATTGACAGGGTTGATCGTGAGAAGCGCCTGGATGGGATGAGGGAGTCGCTCTATGGTGAGCTTTTGAAGGTTGAAGGACTTTCTCATCAAGAGCGTCTTTCGGCCTATGTTAAGATTATTTCTGATGAGAGCATACTAGTTGGATTCTATGCCATGCCTCAAGATGCAAAAGCAGATTTGGTCCGCCAAATAAATGCATAGGCTATGATGGATCTTTTTTTTTTTGGGATATTTCTTATTTTGATGGATCTAGCTGACATGGATATTCCTTCTTTAACAGATATTTTGTTTCAGACCTTTCTCATTTTGATGGATCTTTTGTTTAAGATATTCGATGGTTTGATAGATATTTTGTTTCGGATCCTGCTTATTTTGGTGAATATTTTATTTTAGATATTACATTGTTTGATGTGTATTTTGTCTAAAATATTCTTTATTTGATGGGTATTTTGTTTTACATATTTTGTCTAAAAAAACCCACTTTTGCTAATGTTTAATTTTTATGAGCCGTTGATTAGCAATTCTTTATTGTCATTTTTAAAGAACCCACAATTCTTTATCTTTATTGGTTGATGGAAGAAATTATGGTTCGATTGTTCTCTTTAACTCAATTCATGTGCGTGGACGAGGCAAAGTGAAATACGATGGTTTTTGAGAAGTTACTAATGATTTTTTAACTATTCAATTTAATTACTATTGATTTTTTATTACTTTTTTATATATAAATTTGCTAGAATATGATGGAAAACCATTTCTGATTTTTAAAATATTTAATTATTTATTTATTTATTGTTATAACTAGAGGCAAAATTTAATGCATTTATTTTTTGGGGTAAAAAAGTTTCCTTTTTATCCAAAAAAGAGTGCACAAGGTTGGAGTCTCAAGTCCTCAAATAGTGTAAGGGGTATTCTGGTCTTTTAATCTTATATATTTTATTATACAATAAAATGGATGTGTGTATTCCTTCCTAATATTATCTCGTACCAAGCATAAAATAAAAGCCTCATTCCCAATCCCATTACCATTACCATTCCCAATCCCAATACCATTCCCATTCCATCAAAAGCCAATCCCACCTACCAAACGAGGCCTATAGTAATAAGAGATCGTTAAGAATGGTATCAAGGTTGCCTATCATAAATCGATCGAGGAAGTATTCACCATGGCAATAAAAGCCAACTCAAGTAGGTCAATCAAACTAATTAATGAACTAGTCCTCTGGTTAGTTTGGGTAACAGTTTTGGAGAGTTAACCGAGTTGAATTTTATATTTTTTTCTCTCTTTATTGATTCAGAAATGACATCGCTTGGAGTTGTAAAGAAGTAGCAGTCTGTTAGATTAATGTTTTGGTAATTTTATTTTGTTGGATTATAGATAGTTTATACCATTTTCTTGTGAATTAATGCATTTTTATTTTGATATTATCTTTTTAAAGTTATGTTTGAATATTTTTGCATATTTTAATCATATTATATTTTTTTTAATCATGCTTGTGTTGACTTCAGTTTAACCATAACTAAACCAATGATCCTTAAATCACTTTCTCAATTAGTTTAACCAAAACTGTTTAGCTTGTTGTTATTTAGAATTCACGAAGAGAGTATTCCAAACCAAACCTTTTTCTTAGAAGACTTTAGTATCTTTTCAATAATCGATAAAAAATTACTCCTCATGTTTGAAACATCTGTAGTTTTCACTCATGCCAAGAATTATTAAATAGTCGACATTATGATAAAATTTAATGATCTTCTTATCAATATACACTTAAATATAATAATTTCAATAAAAATCTATGTTTTCAAAATAGAGGGATATATAATATGTGTAAGATAAGAGAGAAGGCGGGTTGGAGCTTTTTTTTTTTTTTTTATATGCTTCAATTTTGTAAAAGAAAAAAATTTGGTCTCTGTTCATATATTAATGAACAATTTAAGACAATATTAATCACTACTTTTCCAAACATGGCCTTTTGATAGTACCCTTAATTATTTTACAACACAAATTAATTAATACTTTTTCATAGAGATGGATTCAAAAAGTGGGAGTATATATACAAAACTTAGATCAGATTGCATATATTTATTAGGTTAAGTTTATTTAATCACATTTGTTACTTTGCTATGGGTAGTTATTAAAATGCGTATAAACACTTATAAATTTATTTATGAATACTTGTAATTTTTTTTATAATCTCTTATAATGTAAATTAGGATTTGTAAATTTTTATATAGATATTTATTGTTTTCATATTGTTAGTTATCCCATAGATATTTACTATTTTTATATTGTTAATTGTTAAAATACGTATGTACACTTGTAAATTCACATATAAATTTGATCTAATTGATATAGCAGGTTGACCTAAGTTTTGTCCTGTGAAAAGTTTAGTGTACTAAGAACTTTCTTTAATCCCTTTGCAAAAGTCTTAAATTTCATAATGAAAAACATGACATACTTAGTAGAAAGGGAAAATCACAAATAAAGACTCCTGAATTATTAAAATTACATAGAGATCGCCTGAATAAGCAACATTACCATGAGGGATCAGTCTCATATTGCAAATATGAAATCTTAGTGAAATGTTTGAAATACTCCTCAGCCAAATGACAAGTTAACTATAGGAAATGACAAATTCACTTTAGTGAATGATAATTTCAGTAAACCAAATCACAATTTAGTTGAAGGTATACCAAATGACAAATTGATTAGGGAAAATAACAAGCTTACTTTAGCGAATGACAACTTTAGTAGACCAATCACAACTTGACTGATGGGCATTTCAGACATTTTGCCGAGATTTCATATTTGCAATATGAGATTGGGTCCTTCATGGTAATTTTGATTATTCAGGTGACCTTTGTGTAATTTTGATAATTTGGGGGTTTTATTTGTCATTTTCCCTAATAGAAACCGCTGCAGTTTTGTGGGTGAGCGAAACCACTGCATATTTGCATGTACTGCTCTTGGTCCAATTTACAAGAGAAGTAAAGGTGAAATTTTCGGCCTCATTTATACAATATTTTTTGTTATTCTTTTTATAAGATCTAAATTTTTGAATTCGTTTAGTTCTTTTTATAAAATTTAATTTGAGGTTGGCTGAATATTAAATTCATTTTTATCAATTTCAGCCCTAGTTAACTGCATTATCTTTTTCTCCAGTACATTCTCTTTTATTTTTTTCTCACTATTCCTCTCTCTCCCCCCTCTATCCTCTGATATTTCATTAAAAAAGAGCTACCTTCTTCTAAATAATATAAATAAGGGCGTGTTTAAAAAAATATTTTATTACTTGTACTAATAGATATCTTAAATCATGCAATTCGGTTAATTTATATTATAAAAAGGACTGGAAGTAGTAACACATCGGATATTCGTTTTTTAAAGTTAAACAAGAACAAATTGAGGTTGATTTTTCTTTTGTAACCAAAAAAGATGATTTTTCTAAAATTTTCAGTCAGAATTAATGAATTATAAATCTCTCATTGATTGCTACAGGTGATAATGTTACTAATCAGTCCTGCCGACAAATCAAATTGTTCATATTGCATTCGGTCATTACACGCATATCTTTACATTCGTTTTTCATTAAATGCTCCATAATTTTGGTTCTGCCACTCGCAAGCCAATAATATTCTATTATTCAAACACATTATTAATGAAGCATGGGACATTATTATTATTACATGATTGATTGTCAATATCGACTTTGGGATCGCATATAGAATATATTCCGAAATTTTCTTTCATTTTTAAGAAATTTTAATTTAAAACAACGGCTGGAAGTTTTTTTTTTTTTTGCTTTCATTAACAAGAGAAAAATTCTGTTTTGTCTATTATGTGAAAAGGATTAGATATTTCAATAACGGGAAATCATTTATATGAGCATGTTCTATATAAGTCGAGACCAAACTCCTCTCACATACTTACCTTGTATTTTATAAAATATGATTAAAAAGCTACTTATAAACCATTTCAAATAGGCCTTGCTGGCAAAACATTTCATTTATTTGGAAAAAATTTAAGTTGGCTATTTACAATGAGAATTCAGTGATTTGTAACACAGATTCAATGATTTGCATTTCAAATAGAGTAAGAGTGTTTTTGTCTTCTCACACAAAAACTTTAGTCAAGGAAATGCAGTGAAATGTCAGAATTTTTTGAGGGTTAATTGATATTAATTGGTTATTGAGGGTGTTTATTGAAATTTTTCCTATATATATATAGACATACACACCATCTCTTGTCTCTAATATAAGAACTAATTAGATATTCAATTTGGTCTTAAATACATAAGACTCCAACTCACTTTGTCTCCAATATAATATTTATTCATTGCATAGCAATTCCTATATGGTACATATATTAAGGAGTTTTCATCAAGGAGTAATTTCAATGCACATGATTAATAAGGATATCTTAAGAAAGATAACATTAATTTATTAAAATAACTAACTTAACTAATTTTTTTAATATTTACAAATTAATTATCTAGCTCTTATATTAAGAACTAGAGATAATATATATTTGCAAGCCATATTTTTTTTATAGAACTATTTGATAACTATTGCTGACTAATTTTAATTCCAGCAATATGCAACCCATATGAAAGGGCAACTCTCCGGGATCGGCTTTCTTTTAGTTCTTTTTTTTTTTTTTTTGTGAGGCTAGCATCACTATCATTAAACTGAAACTCCACAGTTGGTCCCATGGATAAAGAGTTGGTCCATAACCCATAAGGTCGTGAGTTTAAATCTAGCTATTGATGTCACAACTTTGTTGGTGAGCCACATCTCTGTAAGCATTTTACAAGTTTGAAGGTGTGTCTTGACCTTAGTAAGCTCTTGAGATTTAATTCACCTAAAATTTTCTAGTATTAAAAAAAAACAAAGAAACCAAGGCCCAGACCCAAGAAAAGAAGAAAATGACAAAAAAATTAGAGATACTAGAAAGATTAAAGACATAAAACTTTCCGTCATGAACCAACATGGGTTAGGTCTAGTGGAAGGGATTGGTCCCTCACAACGTGGTGAACCAAAGTTCAAATTCTTGCTACAGTGCCTCGAATAAGATTGTCTCCAATAAAAAGATACCTATGCTTTAGGGGGGGAAAATCTTTTGGTCACGATAACAGGGGTAATTGAGGTCAAAGCACCCAGTCTGACCGGTAAGATTTATCTAATGAAGCATTAACAACCAATCAGCTACTAGATTTACTTTCTTGAGAGTCCATAGGCACAAACGGTTTCTGATTAAATTCCTTAAGACTAAAATATTCTCAAGGAGAGCAAATTCAAACACTTTTTAACGTGGTTTCGTTTAATCTATAAGAACTGAATACTTGAACTTATTTAAAAGAAACGTTTTTTCTCTCACTTTACCTAACCACTATTGATCAATCAAGCCATTTCATGCAAATAGGAATTCTATTTAAATTCCATGGGCCATTGATATTTTAAATGTAGTCAACCAGAATAAGAAAAATAAAAAGTCAGACAAAGATCAAGTTGGAATTTTATAGTGTAGCTTAGATAAGGTTTATAATTAATGGAAAACCTATTTCCCAACTCCCAACCACATGCAAACCCCTTCATAGCTCTTTTTTCACGAGCAAACCGTGTATATATATAGAGTACACGAATAGCTATCAACCATAACACATCCTTTCGTTGTAAGCAACTCATCAAAATGGCTTTCAAGTTGCCCTTTCTTCTTCTTCTTCTTGCTTTCTTTGCTCTTTCACTCCTTATCACCTTGGAGGTAGCAGCTAGGGACTTGCCTGAGTCTTCCTCTAATCATGGTGAGTTTGAGCTTTAAAATCTCTTTTGTAATTTGAGACAAAATTCTTCTTATATACTTACCTCGTAGCGCATAATCACTTAACATAAGCTAATACAAAGAGTTTATAGCAATGTTGTTGCATTGTCAACATTTCAAGTGAATAAATTTTATATTTTGTTTCAGTTTCTTCTATTGTATCATCACTTTTAATGTTCGTAGCTAAAATTTATATTTTTCTTCTTCGAGAATACACACACATTGTTACAGCATCATACATTGCTTCGTTGCCATGTCTACTTATTTTATTACGTGTAATAACATGGCATGGCTTTATAAAGCATATGAAAAAACGGTTACAGTATTTATTCTAACCATGCAAGCGTACATATACATCTGCAGCTGAGGCAGAGACAATGACACATGGAGCGGTAGATGATGCCAAATATGGTTATGGAGATTACCCAGGGCGTGGTGGTTATTATGGCGGTGGTTATCCTGGTCGTGGGGGTTATGGCGGCGGCTATCCTGGTCGCAGTGGCTACGGAGGTGGTTACCCTGGCCGCGGTGGCTATGGCGGTGGCTATCGGGGAGGATATTGCCAATATGGATGCTGTGGCGGGTGGTACGGAGGGAGCTGTAGAAGATGCTGTTATTACGCTAGTGAAGCTGTGAATGCGCAACCAAATACCGAAACTCATAACTAAGACTTAGAACTATGTGTTTCTTTTGTGTTACTATAAAAGTTTGTTTTTATGTTAGTCGTGAGACCATTAGGTGCATATGCTTGGACTCCATTCTCTCTTCTGGGAATGAAGTTTCAAGCCTTACGTACGTCAATGTGTAATGAGTGTGTCATCCGTGTTAAGTATTTGTAGTATCTGTAAAATATCTGTGAGAGATTGCTTTTAGCAATCGAAAATGGAAGATAAAATAATTGGGAGGTTTTCCTTCCTCATCACTATGCATTCACTAAAGTGTTAACTCATCGGTAATTGCATTTTATATTATAGTGATATAGTCTAATTGCGTAAGAATGGTAGTGAGATTATTAAGACTTCTGGTAATGAGGTTGACTATCATAAATGGAAGCATTTAGCATGGCATTAAAATTCAACTCAAATCGGTCAATCAAGCCAGTCAGCCAGTTGATTGACTAGTTTGGTTAACAGTTTTGGAGCAACGGCGTTGGATACATATGGTTTATATATGAATGTTCTATTGACTTATAAATAAATGCCTTTCTATTTTAATACTACCTTCAGATGTAAATGTAAGATACACCTTGTAGTATAAATTGCAGTATAAAGTAGATCTTATATTTATGATAGGAAGTAGTATTACCTTTTTGGGTTAACCAAAAAGTTCTGTTTAATTACTTTGTTGAGAATTCTCTTTGTTCCTTCTTTGATCTATATTTTTTTAAATGACTTCACCTACATAGCTGAACTACATACCCTCCTCACCAGCGCATCATTGGCCTTTTGTACATCTTCAAACCACTTCAAACAAACTTTCATCACATTTTCTTATCAATGTTTGGTCTTATTTCGACTTAAGGAGTGTTTAGGTAAAAACCAAACTATAATTTTAAAAGTAATTTTAAAGTATACAAAATAAGTATGTGAGAGGAGTTTTGTCTCGATTAGCATAAAATACATTTTAAAAGTGCTTTTTGTTTCACCCAAACACAGAGTTTGGTGAAAACTGCCCTTTGACTCTAGAGTCATTCCCCATAAATTAAGTTTAGAGTTAATCTCCTCCTCTTCTTCTTTTTTGACTTTGAATCTCTTCAGTCCATTACAAATATTATTCTTATCATTCTAATGATAATGATAATAATAAAATTAATTAGTAATATAATCATGGTATATTAAAATTAAACAAGATAATATTCTTAGCCAAATATAATCCTCTAGAGTTATTCCAGTCTAAATTACAAAATTTTCTTGACACTTTGAATGATATTTTATGTATTCGTTAAATATGGAGTCTAGACGCTTTCCAAATTTAACGAATATGAATATGGTCATTATATATACTTCACCCTAACCCATTTTATTGTGGAACACTTTTCAGAGTTTCCAAATTCAATGTTTTCTTGCCATCAAAAAAAGAAACTCAATGTTTCTTCTTTGATAATTTTTGTTTTTCTTCCCTCATTGGACAGTTTTCACCTTCCTTTTCGGACAGAGTTACAATAATAAATTGTACTACATTTTTCAGCAAAATAAATTGTACTAATTATAATTAATAAATTTTGTTCCTATTTTCTATTTTAAGGGGCACAAGATAATTGAATTATCATTTTTATGCATATTTTACGAAGTCTCATTGATTCTTATATCACTTCAGGATTCCAGCCTTGAATTAATTTTTTAAGTTTCGCTGTAATTTTTAATTTGAGTGTTATGAATATTTATTTCCATAACCATTGCATCTCCACATTGAAGCATACTAGTCATTCAATATATTTGAATTGCTGTTGCTACAAAAAAATACAGTTGAATTATTGAAAGTTATAATGTTTTTACATTTTATTTTCAAGAATTTAAACATAATATGTAAATTTTTATTATAAATAAAAAGGGGTTAAAGTAAGGGAAAATGGCAAATAAAGACCCCCAATATGTGAAATTGCAATTTGGGACCTTCAATTTGAAAAATGGAAAATAAAACTTAGTCCCATATTGCAAATATGAAATCTTGGTGAAATGTCTAAAATGTCCCTTGGCCAAGTGACAAGTTGACTGTGAGAAATAACAAGTTCACTTTAGCGAATAATAACTTCAATATACTAAATCACAACTTGACTGAAGGTATACCAAATAACAAGTTGACTATGGGAAATAACAAATTCACCTTAACGAATGACAACTTCAGTAGACCAAATCCAACTAGGCTGAGGGGTATTTTAGACATTTTACTAAGATTTCATATTTGTAATATGGGACCGGCTTTTTATTTGCCATTTTTCAAACTGAGGGTCCTAAATCCCAATTTCACATATTGGGGTCTTTATTTGCTATTTTCTCTTAAAGTAACATTTTAACAACTAAGTTTACACTCAAGGGTATTGGGCATCCTGAAATTTTTTTTGGTGCAAAAATATTCTTGAAGTTGTCAAAAGGGGACAAAAATAACAACATTGTTAACACCTGTTACTTCTCCATTAGTGGGGCTCACAAAGTCAATTTTAAAATGTATTTTTAACAACGAAGTTAATACTAATGAGTACTAGGCACCATAAAGTTTACTTGAGTGAAAATATATATATATATGAACTTTCTAAAAGAAGGGGAAAAAAATAAAAGAAGTTGATCAACTCCCACAAACATCCATTAATTTTATTCTTTTAAGTCCCACCAAATGCCACATTTTCCTCTTATCCATTCCTATTTTCAAGTCCATCCGTCTTTTTCTCATCATGGTCAACACACACTCTGTCTACCTGTCATTTTCTCTGCCTCCAAATCTTTTACGTGTATTTAACTAGGAGTCTAAAACGCCATATTTGCCTTTTAGGATACGAGATTCATTGTCTTCCTCATCAAATACCGTTAGTTTTTTCTTGCCTAAGACCCCGTCTTTTCCTTAGCATATCACTTATGCCAATGAATACTCTTTTCTTTCCTCCAGATTAACAATCTCATAATAAATGTAATATCGAGTAATAAGTAAATCCTGATTTAATTTGTATTTTAATTACAAAAATCTTAACTAAGGATGGAGCCGAAGTTGAAGAGTGAGAGTAATCTCAATTTATATTTTTAAAAGGGTCTGCAAGTATTGCATTGGATGCTCTCGAATCTTGATAGAGACAACTGCGTATTTGCCTGTAATCTTTAAGAATCAGTCCTATCGACGAAACAAGTTGTTCATATTTAATTCAGTCATAATCTACATATCTTAACATTCATTAGTATTTAAATGCTCAGTAATTAGTGTTCTGCCACTTTGGCAGCCAAGAATATTATAGTATTCAGAAACATTAATATTAACGAAGTATGGGATATCATTGATTGTATTTTGGGTGAATAACTCCCTGGCTTAGTGATCACATCATATTTGTCTTTACTTGTATTAAAAAACGGATGTTCACAGTCGCATTTTTGCATCGATTGAGATGGAACTGGAATAAGAAATGTGGTCAATTTTTTTTTGTATATAAATAATTACAGTGTTAGACTTTTATACTGATTGCCAAAATAACTGTAGTAAATATGTGGTACTTATGTTATTAAAATATAAAAACATGATAAAAATTCCATATCTGCAATACATATTTTGAGAATTCCTTCCTATAAATATGTGTGTGTGTGTGTTGCCAACTATGATGTTTGATATACCAACGCTAATTCTGCGGGGGGAAAAAAAGCTATATGTCATGCGGCAGTATCAAGGGGCGATCTGAATTTGAGTAGTTTATAGCCCCAGATGGAAGGAAATTCATCTAGCATGATTTTATCCACTGAAAAATAAGATGAAATATTGTTCAAGAAACATTGGCCCTTCTTGATATGTGTATAAATGTATGATAAACTTTTTTAATATAGCAATACAAGTGTTTGCAAGCCATATTTTATATATATATAACTATTTTATATTTATTTTTATTACTGAAAATTTGTATTCAAGCAATATTATATTGGACCTTATTTAATACGTGTTGTATCTTTTCTGTTTGAATTTCATCGCAGTTAATTAATCTTGTCCATATTACCACCTATAATAATGCGAAAAAGTCAGAAGAAGATCAAGTTGGAATTGTATAGAATAGCTTAGATAAGGTTTATAATTAATATGGAAAACCTACTTCTTATAACTCCCAACTGCACAGGCCCCTCCTCTGATCTTTCCTGCAAGCAACTACACTTTTACACATATCCTTCCCTTCTAAGCATAACTCAACAATGGCTTCTAAGTTGGCCTTTCTTCTGCTTTTTCTCTTTTCTCTTTCACTCATTATCTCTTCGGAGGTCACAGCTACAGACTTGCCTAAGTCTTCCTCTAGCCATTGTGAGTTCAATCCCTTTGTTTTGTATTACTACATGTAATATCAATATTTCAAAAGATATGTTATATGATTGCTTCTGATATAGGAGTTACTTGGGGTTAGATTTGATTCTAATTAATATGAGACCTCAATTCATTTTATCTCTTGTGCTTATCATTTCGTTTGAAACTAATTTACCTAACATATAAATTGATGTGTGTGTAATGTTACACATGGGTATTTTAGGGGAATAGGGTCACATTTATTATAATTTACTAATTTATTTAACTTCCTCAATATACCCAAATTAATTAAATATATCTTATATTAAGGATCATAGCAAGTATTATTTTGGTGATTTTTTTTTTTTTGTTATGATGGTGCGATTTACTTTGAAATCCTACATTTCCCAATATTCAGCTATACGAAAGCTTAATTAATCATAAAGAAATGTATAATTTCTTTTTACAATTTTACTTGTTTTATTAAAATATACTATCGCTTCACAAATCATGTCACTCTTCCTATGATTTTGTTCATGTTCAAAGGAAAACATTTCTTCATTTTATATATTTGCAGCTGAAGTAAAGACAAAAAACCATGGAGAGGTGGATGATGCAAAATATGGTTATGGAAGTTACCCCTGTCGCAACGGCTATGGTGGTGGTTATCCTGGCCGTGGTGGTTATGGTGGTGGTCACCCAGGTCGTGGCGGCTATGAGGGTGGCCATCGGGGAGGATATTGCCGCTATAGATGTTGTGGTGGATGGCATGGAGGAGACTATAGAAGATGTTGTTCCTACGCTGACGAAGCTGTCAATACGCAGCCAAAGACTGAACCTAGAACCAGAAGTGTTATGGTAATAAAGTGCGTCATTATCTTTATCGTGAGAACATTAGGTTCATGTTTGGGCTATTTATTAGTCATCATCTCCGCACCAAGTATTTCTAATATTTTTATAAAAAATGTGTGTGAAGATTTCTTTCAGCAATCAAAAGTACATGTGATTATTGCGGGTTTTTCTTCATTCACTATGTATATTCATTCTCTCATGACGAGTGAGAGCTGAATATTTACATTACCTGAAAACTTAAAAAAATAAATCATAACAATTTTTTTTATATTTATTATATCAAGTTGTTCAATCGTACATGGTCATATGTAAAAAAAAGAAAAAAAAAAGAACAATAGCTATATATGACTGAATAACTTAATATAATGATAATAAATATAAAGAACTTGACCTAAGTATTTTTCAAATGCAAATAGATATAAAATATTTCACTTCACAAATACAAATGTAAATATACGCATAAATAAAAAATTTGGTACAATAATATTTATATTACATATGTACATAAAAAATAGAAATATTATTTATATGGAGTATATTATTAAAACATTTACATATAATATGCTATAATTTCAATTTTAAATATGATACAATACTTTTTATATATTTATATTACTGTTATATTATAATTTTAATTTTTATAAAAATATCAGTTTAATGTCAAATTAATTACAAGTGAAATAAATTTTAAACTTTAATTTTTTTGAGAAATATCTGTATAATAGAGTCTCTCTCTAATTTCATTGTTGATTGTAAATCGAATTATATTTTTTGAAAATTTATTTCATAATTATATAATTAGCAAAAAGAAATTCTAACTATTCAAAAAATTAACTATCATAGCATCTAATTATTCTATATAAAAACCTCAAATTTCATTTACGGAGGAGTGTGCATACGAATCCATTTTCGATTCAGAGTTTCTATTTTGTGCTATATAATTTTTTTATTATATTAATTTTCATTAAAAAAATGTCAAAATTCCTATCTTATCTTAGTTATTATTAAGGCTAAAGAGGGATTGGTTTTAATAAAATGAGTTTCTAAGAGTCTAATATGCCCTAATTAATTTTGGCAAAAAAAAGCCCTAATTAATTAGGGCCAATCCTACAAATATATCAATTTATTTTGTAATTAAAAAATAATTAAATTATTACTTCTCTAGTCCTATCTATAAAACACTTTTAACATATTTTACACAAATTAAGAAAAATTTTAAAATGCATTAACTCTCCATTAAAATATTACAACTTTCAAAATTTATCCTTATTTAATATGTACATCTTTTAAAAAAGATAACTATCTACACTATAATAAATGAACAATAAAATAGTATATTTATGTTAAAAATTTAATGAAGTGACTTATAAAAAGGATAAAAAAATCTTGTAATAGGAGCAGAGGAGTATATTATTAATGATGTTATTATATAAATTGTTGTAGATTATGAACTAAAATAATAAAATTAAAAATTTGTAATATTAGCGATATAACATTTTATCCCTACTGCAAAAGCATTTAAAATAAATACTTAACATTAGAAGAAATTAAAAAATCAGCTAGTTGTCACAAATAAAATCTCAGTATATACTTCAGTTTTCTTTACCAGAACCAACATATATATGTAAAACTACAAAAAAGAATTCTGAATCAAATCAAATAAATCAAAGAAGATATATTGCATTAATTATTGCATAAAGTTATGCAGCAACAGATTGAGCCATGGTCGTCTCTCTTTCAACAGCCTTCAAGAGGAGGCTATCAGGTTCAAGAACCATCCGAAGAGGAAGGAAGCCAATTCCATTAGCTATGGCAATCATCATTCTCTTGGTTCCTTCTTTAAACTCTCTCCCATCAATTTTCCCATTCAAGTCATGATCGAACTGTGCGAACAATGACTACTAAACACGAGCAACTTCATCTTCTTCAGTCTTCACATCGATCCCAAAATGTTTCTCAAACAACCTTAGCCTCTTCAACTCATTCACATCTCATCATAGGATAAAAGACCATCCTTGTCTGTGTCTAGTTGGCCAAATAGATCATTTACTGACTTATCAAAGGCTTCTTCGTCTTCCACGAAGTTCACTATCGTCGCACCGTCGAGAATTTCTACGCTCATCGTATCTTAAGATGATAATTATACCTCTGTGATTTTCTCTTCAATAATTTCTGTTCAGTTTTATTTGCTCCAGAAGCTCTTTTTTTCTCTGATCTCCTCCTCTTTTCGAGCCCTCCTATTTATAGATGAGAATTATATAATTTCTATGATATAAGATATTTAAGATATCTCATAGGAATCTTGAGAGATATTATTTATTTTAATGCCTTAAGATAGTCTTGGGATGTTGGCATATTAGTTCTTTAATTTACGGGGATATCAATTCATTGACATACATATTTTTTATTTTTGTAATATTTTCCTACTTATTTAATATGATTTTATCGATTTTCTAGAGGAAAATATCCAAAAACTCTCGCAGATATAGGGGTTTTATTTTATTTTATTTTAAACTCTTAATCTATAGAGAATTGATAACCTTTAAAGATAATTTCCTCATTTTCACTTAAAAATCCCAAGTACGACAGGATAATCTAAAGGATATTTGACTCGACAAGTTAATATATCCCGTTCTTTATTTTCATATTTCTTATATTTGCTTTTTCTAGTATTTTATTTTCTTATTCAAATTAACCGCACAAAATAAAGTGATCATAGTTGCTCATCTTTTTCTCATTTTCTTAGGAAACAAGACAAATTTAAGAACAAGTATTATGTATGTCTAGTCCTAGGTGCAATAGGAAAAAACAGTGACTTGACAGGGGTGACCATGTAAAGAGATGTTTGGATTGCTCCTGACCTAACCTCACGTGATCGACCTGTGGCTTTCTTGATGGATTAGGTCTTGTTTGGATGGGTGGAGATACAATCAGTGTCTCCTTCCCTTGGTGTCCAAATTGCAGCCATAGAAATTAGGGAAAATTTTAGTGAAGAACCGCAGTAGACAATTTATTTCAAATAGTCTCCAAAACATTTTAAAATATCACTGCAGTACCAAAGGAGCAAACTGAAATTAATTTAAGATGAGAGAAGACATTGTTACCCCTCAACTCTGAAGCTCTTCCCTCTCTCTCTTAAAACTGAAAATAACTCAAGCTTCTTTCTCTCTCTCTCTCTCTCACTCTGAAAAATTCACTCTTCATCGAGAGAGATCATTCACCGTTGTTGTTGTTTTGGTAAGAAGAGCATTCACTGTCACTACTATTCTAGTATGGAGTACCTTCATCGTTGGTACTATTCTGGTAACAAAAGCCTCCGCTGTTGCCATAGTCTCTCTCTCTCTCTCTCTTTGTGTGTGCGACCTCTTTCACTGCCTTTCCATTCAAAAATTTACATATAATATTACAAAATTCTTCTCCATTTCTTCTATTATAGATTTTACAGGTTCGGTTTGGGCTATAGTGAAGTTTTGAGCTAGTAAGAAATTTTTTTACTACTCAGATTTGAGATAAAATTATACAGTGGGTTGATTTTAAATTCACACTGCTGAGTATTTAGAGTAAGCCTTTCAGTTCTTTCATGAATTGTATTGTGAATTTGCAAATTTTACTTCTCTAGAAAAATAATGATTTGGCGTTGTGAAAACTCATATTTTTATTGTGAATTTGTAAATTCTTTTTGTAAACCTATATTGTGTCTAATTATTGAAAATTGATTGAAATTAATACTTGAATGATGTGCAGCAACTTATTATATATGGCTAGCAACAATGGAAAGCATTTATTTTGCATCTTCTATAAGGGGAGGTGAATATGTGAAGACTTTAGAAACCAAAATGATATATGAAGTACCGCACTGAAATTTGTTAGCAACTACATAAATGCAAAACAAATTAATCCACTTGCAAATAGATGTATTTATATTGTTAATAGGTGTATCGATGTTGCAAATATCATAATTCTACTTTTAAACTGTCACTCTCAGATTTATGAATTGTTCTATTTAATTTATTAATGAAATGAATTTACTTGCAAATGGACGTATTTATATTGTTAATGGGTGTATCTGTGTTGTAAATTGTTCTAATCCTACTTGTGAACCGTCGCTTCTAGACTTGTGAATTGTTCTATTCAACTTTATGAATGAAATAAATCCACTTACAAATAGATGTATTTCTATTGTTAATGGGTATATCTATGTTGCAAATTACTCAATTCCACTTGTAAATAGTTCCTCCTACATTTGTGAATTATCATATTCATCTTCTTTAATGCAACTAATTTACTTACAAATGGACATGTTCTTATTGTTACTATATGTATCTTTCTTGCAAATTTTCTAATTTTAGTTATCAATATGACAACCACATTTCCAAAACATCAAGTTATTAAACAACGTATCCTTGCTGAAAATTCCCTAATTTCATTTGTTAGTAATACATCATATACTTATAAACTAATGGGGATAAGTAGAAAATTAGAATTAATTGACGTGAAACATACTCATAATATATATTCCCTGAAACTAAAATTGTACAAATTCTCTATACACAAATTTGAACACATTCTAAAGTAGCTTAAATTACATCTCGGATAGAAATATAACAATTGCTATGTCATTGCCTTTTTTTGTTTTGTTTTTATCTATTGAAATAGTTTCACAACAATGCCTAACTTCGTATTTTTTCTGTGAGTAATGAGCCACCATAACAACTCAGACTTTAGTATAGTGTGTTGTTCTATGGCACAAGGATATGAACTTTCAATACATTTGCACATGTGTACCAATAAAAACTCAAAATAATCAATGAACTCATAAACATTTAATTCCACCGCCACCAGCCATGTATAATAAGTTGTTGCACATCATTCAAATATTAATTTTAACCAATTTTTAATAATTAAACATAGTATACGTTTACAAGAGGAATTTGCAAATTCACAACAAAAATGAGTTTTTACAACACCAAATCACTATTTTTCTAGATAAGTGGAATTTGCAATTGAAAGGCTTGCTCTCAACACTTAATGGTGTGAATCTAAAATCAACCCACTGTATAATTTTATCTCAAATCTGAGAAGAAATGGAGCAGGATTTTACAATATTATGTGTAGAATTTCTTGAATGGAAAGGCAATGAAAGAGATCGCATACAGAGAGAGAGAGAGAGAGAGAGACTATGGCGACAGTGGGGGCTCTTGTTACCAAAATAGGGCCGACGACGAAGGCACTCTATAGAATAGCAGTGACAGGAAATGCTCTACTGACCATAACAACGACGACAGTGAATGATCTCTCTCAACACAACATCAAATTTTTCAGAGAGTAAGAAAGAGAAAAGCTTGAGTTATTGATAGTTTTAAAAGAGAGAGGGAAGAGCTTCAGCATCATAGTTTTGAGGGGTGACAATATCTTTTCTCTTTTCAAATTAATTTTAGTTTGCTCCTTTGGTCCTACAGTGATATTTTAGAATATTTTGAGGGTTGTTTGAAATAAATCGTCTAGTGCAGTCCTTCACTGAAATTTTCCCTTGAAATTAATCAAATAGCTTACAGTATGCCATATCATTGTGCTATTAAAATTAGAAATAAATCTTAATCATAGTGTGAATTTTTTTTACCAGCTTTGAACTATTTTTTAAGATCTTTTTTTTTAGCATGGAGTATTCAGTTTGTTTCATTTGCCTTATTTCAACTAAAAGATTTACGACAGGTTCATATTCCTGCAGACTGATTCAGATAACCATAAAAGATAAAGGAAAAAAAATTAACCACCGAGTATTTATATATAATATTTTGGACTTGTCCAACTTAAACTGAAAATTTTATCTCAGTTCAGCCTAATATTGATGGAGTCAGAGAGGATTATAAAGAGTGGCAAAACTATACCAAGTGTTTTTTTTCAATTTTTAATTAAAATGCTTGATTATGATAGAACTTTGCCTCTCTTTGTGATCCTGTCTAACTCAATTTATATCAATGTGGACTTCTAATAAACTCTACAGTTAAAATAAAATAAGATGGTCCAAGAAATTAGGTGTTTCACTCTAAAAAAATTTTTAAAAAAAGTTTAAAGGTACCTAGCAATTTTATAGCATCTGTCAGATTTATTTTTAATTTTTGATAGCATGATGATTTGACATATTTTGAGCTCTTAGATTAACCTTATAGACCATATTACGACACTGGGGGGTGCTGCCGTTAAGAGGATTCGGATTCTATTTGGATTAATGTTGGCAAAAATGACTTTTATCTTAATTAACTTTTGCAAAATTGAATTTTGGGCGCGAAAAATCAATTACCCTCGAAGTCAAGCCAAAGATCACTTTATTCATCTCATTAGTTTTTTCTTTTTTCCCCAACTGACTCATGACATGACGCCAAATAAGTTCTAATTAGTTCACTCCAACTAGGAGTATTTATTAGTTAAGTTAGTTATTTAAAACAAATGTGTATTAATTTTTTAAATTATTCTTATTTAATCATGTATATTAAAACTCCAGTTAGGGAATATTGGTATTTAATATCTTTGTTTTTCTCTTTCTCCTCTTTTGGCTTCCTTGAGCAGCAATGAGAATTTTTATTCGAACAATCACATAGCTCATAACCTTAATTTTGGGCTATGAGATAAGGATGGCAATGGAACGTGCTCTATATAATTAATATTTAAAATATAGAAAAGTAAAGCAAGCGCCAAAAAAAGAAAATTGGTGCATGTTATGAAAATAAGTGCAAGTTACAAGTATTTATTTAAGAGGCTAAATAACAGGTCCTTGTTCCCTGCCTTGGCACGCACCACGTTAAAGCGTTGAAGAAAGACGTGTGTGTAGATTCGAGCTGAGTCAGGAGTTGAAATAAGGGCAACTGGATATGGCATGCAAATTTGGATAACATGAAAAACTATCTATGTTTTTAGTTCTGTTGACTGGGAAGCTTCCTAAATGCCTACTATAAAACATAGTTAATTAATTTATAAAGATTAAGGGAACTAAAAGTTTATTTTAAAATATTTATATTTATTTTTTTAAAAAACTAATTTGCCTAACTTATAAACTGATATATAATCTAATAATACATAAGTATTTCAGAAAAGCCATGTAACATATATTATAATTAAGTGATTTTTTTAACTTTTTTAATCTCTTCAAACTATTCAACTAGATCCTATAAGGACCAAAGGTAGTAGATATTCCTCTAATCCTATTAATAAGTTAAGAAAAAGAACCTTTTTTAAGTTTTATTTACAAGTACCATTATTAAATTTTTAATATAAATATACTATTATATTCTTTATTTAGTATTTTTGTATATTTTTATTTTCTTAAAAAATATATACTCCTCCAATCCTTAATATAAGACCTATTTAACTAATTTGATTAGATTAAAGAAGTTAGGTAAGTTAGTTAATTATAAAAAATATGACATGTTTTTCCTAAAACACCATAATTATGTTTCTTAATATCATCCCTTCCTCACTTACTTGATTATGGTTGAGGAACTATTCATAGGGATAATTAAGAAAAAATAATAAATAGGAGAAATAGGTCTTATACTTAGGATCAACTTTAACTTAACAATTAGATCCTATATTAAAAATTGGAGAAGTATCAAATAGGGATGTTAAGTAGGCTTCCATTTAACACAGCTCAAGAATATTTGCATGTTATCCAAATTTACATGCCAGTTGTCCATATTTCAACCGCCTACTTGGCTCAAATCAGCACACACGTCTTTCTTCAATGCTTCAATGGGGTGCGTGTCGAATGAGTAGAAAATGACCCTTCTACGTAGACTTCAACGAAAGCCTTGTAATCTGCACCCATTTTACAATATTATTTATTTGTTTGCCTGGTAATCTGATTTGCATTACTATATATATGCATACTAGGTTCGTAGAGAGCATGCACGTTTAATTTATGATGTCCCACTCGATCTAAGTCTAAGGTTAAAGACTGTTAAGACCAAAATGATCATCAAGGCCTTCATTCTCTTTTGCTTTCTGGTTTATGTTCTTCTCATTTCTAATTTGGTAGCTGCACGGCATGAGCCATCAAATGGTGAGCTGCAAGGTCTGAATCCTAAACCAAAACCCTAACTTTTCACTCCCATTATGGTTTTTTGATAGTTATAGGACTATATTAGTGGTTGTGTTACTCCAACTAATTTGGAAAATGATTAAAGTTTTATATGCTTTTTAGTCAATACACTGACGCTAAATTGCACATGTTCTTTTTTTAAGTTTTTCTCTTATGAGGAATATTTTTTTCCTCTATATGGTCTATAAATTCACGCTGGATTGCGCTTTTTTTTTTTTAATACTATGTGCAAAATAAAATATTCCAATTAAAACAAGACAATAAACTCTGAATTTTTTGCGTAAATGACTCCTGCTTACAGCTAATTAGGGTGATATATTGTAAGTATGAATTGCAAATAATTCAAGACTTCAAAATGCTGCATATTTTGTAAGATTTACATATTAATTAGAAAGTATTTACATATAACTAAGTATTTAGGTAGTTTCCTATAACAATATTGTGAGTCTCATGCTTTGCATAGAATATGTGCAAGCCACACATGCTGGTCATGACTTATGGATGTGGCTTTCTATAAATTATATGTACCAATATATTGATACTGATATTTCAAATATATGTATGTATAATTTATGTAACTGCATATATATGTTGATTTAGGCATACATTAATTAGATTGGAATCGCAAGTTTCACAGTGGTATCGGACTTATTATAGTTGTCCAAACTTATAATGCTTATAAGGAAACAAAAAAACAAAAAACTATAATGCTTGTACTTTTATTTTCTTCGTTTTTTAAACTAATTTGTACCTTTATTTTCTTGAGGTATATGAAGTAATAGGAAATAATGCAAATGATGAAGTAAAGCGCAGACATCCAAGTCTTTGAAGAACTGTGCAAAATATTCCTTGATTTCCCTTAAATTAAGTTCTCATAGTAAAGTAAAACGTGTCCTACGTGTCCTGTGGACAAATATTCATTTGCATGTTTTTTCCGGTTTCAGTGAGTCTAGCAGAAGAATCAAAAGCTAGAATTGCTGAACATACGAATGCAACTGGTATTGGTTATGGTGGTGGCATAAAAGAAGGAAGTGGAGATGGTGATAGCAACTATGGGGTAGTTGGAGGTAGAGGCGGTGATAGTTACGGTGATGGTAGTAGTGGAAGTGGAGGTAGCTATGGTGGTGGAGGAAAAGGAGGAAGTGGTGGTGGGAAAGGAGGTAGTGGAGGTGGTGGCAGCCATGGTGGTGGAGGAAAAGGAGGAAGTAGTGGTGGCGGCGGCAAAGGAGGTAGTGGAGGCGGTGGAAGCTACGGTGGCGGAGGAAAAGGAGGAAGTGGTGGTGGTGGTGGGAAAGGAGGTAGTGGAGGTGGTGGTAACCACGGTGGTGGAGGAAAAGGAGGAAGTGGTGGAGGAAGTAGCGGGGGTGGTGGGAAAGGAGGTAGTGGAGGCGGTGGCAGCTATGGTGGCGGAGGAAAAGGAGGAAGTAGTGGTGGTGGTGGGAAAGGAGGTAGTGGAGGTGGTGGTAGCCAAGGCGGTGGAGGAAAAGGAGGAAGTGGTGGAGGAAGTAGCGGTGGTGGTGGGAAAGGAGGCGGTGGAGGCGGTGGCAGCTATGGTGGTGGAGGAAAAGGAGGAAGTGGTGGTGGTGGTGGCGGCGGCAAAAGAGGTAGTGGAGGCGGTGGCAGTCATGGTGGTGGAGGGAAAGGAGGAAGTGGAGGAGGCAGCCATGGTGGTGGTGGAAAGGGAGGAAGTGGTGGTGGCGGTAAGGGAGGGAGTGGTGGAGGCAATTATGGCGGTGGTGGGAAAGGAGGAAGCGGTGGTGGCGGCGGAGAAGGGAATGGTGGGAGTAGTGGGGGAGGTGGCCATGGTGGCAGCGGCGGCAAAGGAGGAAGTGGCAGTGTGGGGGGCAGTGACAATGGGTATTAACCATAACTATAATTGAAACTACAAGTGTATGAAACGAAAATAAAATGTCACCTGTAATATAATGCAATAGCAGCGACATGGTCAACTACGTACAAATAACCCATATGTTGTCATAACCTCGGTCGTATAATGATGGATCTCTCTCTCTTTGTGTTTGTATGATCGCTAGCTCCAATATATGGGGAGATTCATTATAATAAAAATGCAAACTTTTTTGTTAGTCCAAAAGCTCTAAACTAACCCATGAATTAACTCACACAAAGCAAGCCAATTGTCAAACTAATATCTTCTCAACACTTGGCATGTATTAGAGAGAGGGTGTGGAAATTGTCCTTTGGGATCCTAAATATATAAACTTGTTCTGAGATTTATTTTAATTTTATAATATCTCAATTCATTTTTTTTCATAAAGTTATAATTTTTATCTTAGCTAACCCTATTGATTTAAGCTGCACTTGTGAGAGGTTTTCTCGTTATGAAGTAGTTTCTAGTACAAATCTAGTACAAATGATTAAATAAGGTATCTAAGAGAAACTAGCATTCAAATTTTATAAATAATTAACCTAATTAATTTTATTAATCTCAGTAAATTAATTATTTAATTTTTACGTTTAGAATCAGACAGAGTATCATAAAAGAGCAAGATTCTTCAAATCAAAATGTAAACCCCAAAAATCTAAAGAGGGCCACTATAATGCTCAAGAGCCCAAATTTACAAATTGCCGGCTTGTTGGCTGAAGGTGGCTTAAGTGCTGTTTTTGTTTGTCATAAAGCACAGGGCACAATTGTAAAAGTAGCATCATTTCAAAATCCCATTTTGATACAAGTGGCCAATTTAGAATTTTGTTTATTGGGATGAGTTTCTGGAATTTCAAATTTCAAATGTTATTTTATTGGTATTTTCCCAATAAATAACTCATTTTATTTATTTTTTTCTTTTGAAAAAATGGGTTGCAATTTTTTGGTCTTTTGAAACGGAGGGAGTAGTATCCAAACACAAATTTAAATTTCTTGGGGAGGAAAAAAACCTTTTCCATAGTGATTTTCATTGGGTTTCACTTGCTTCAACTCTTTGGGATATCTACGAAAAGACCTTTTCAATAGTAATCATTTTATATTTAATATTTGTATACAAACATATTTTTTAAATTTTATTTCTATGTAATCATGTTTGGTTAATAGTTCCTCTCACCGCAATCATTGTTCCTTAAAAAATGAGAATCTAAATTCATGACCTTGTACTTACCAATCTTTATTCCCGCCTCTCTATTACTTCATTGCCCTCCTCTGTCAAAAATTAATGTACGACCACTTTTATTTTAGTCTATATTACTATCTCAGATCCTAAATGTAAAAACTAAATAAAAGATTCATTTTGATTTTAAATATAATATCTCAATTGATTTTGTTTGTCAAATTTATATTTTTCCTCTTAAAATATCCCTCTTGAAGGCACATAATAAGAGAATTTCTATCAAAAAGTGGTTAATAACTAAACAGGATATTTTAAAAAAACCATTACACATTCATCACATATAACTAACTTAACTAATATTTTTAATATATATAAATTAGTTATTTAGTTCTTATATATGAGAGAAAATATTATGTCTCATTCCATTTCATTCCTATCTTTTTCTAATAACCAAACGGTCTGTTTCTTCTAAAATTCCTTCACAACATTGGCGTGACTTGTCATTCCCACCTCATTACCTTTTCCCAAAAAATGTGACAATCATTCAAGGGAGAAGATTTTAGTAGTTAGTTTTATATACTTAATATATTTTTGTCCAAATAAATCAAAACAAGTGGATTTTAAGATGTTAATAATATTAATAATAACAATTTGTTATAGAATAAATAATATATAAAAAAATCCACATATCTTGTTTTGATTGAAAACAAGCAACCGTTGCAAATAAAGTTCATTTCTTTTCTATGTATTTTTAAATATATAGTTCAAAGCATGGTCTGCATACTTAAAACTAAAGCTTATAACATGGAATTTAGTTTTTTTTTTTTGTGTACAAGGGAAAAGGCAATTTAGTAATTTATAGCATGCCAAACTCCTAATAAGTTTTTAGTCTCAAGGAATGTTTGGATATAATCAAAACTATAATTTTGAAAATAATATTATAATATATGAAGTACGTATTTGGATGAGTGTATTTCGATGTGTGAAAAAAAGCTTTTAATTGGTACCCAAAAGCAAAAATGTTGTGAGCCTGTTTGGCTCAGAGTTTGGAGGGCAATAAGTTACTTTTTTTCTTTTTTAAGTAGAAGGACGTTTGAAAAAGTTGTGATGTTTGGATTAACAATAGAGCAATCTGACTTTTGCATAAAAAGTTACAATAAACTATAAGTAAACATTAGTTACGTATGGCTTATGGCTTATAACTTATGACTTTTGAAATAGAGAGAGAGAGAGAGAGAGAAAGCTAAGAAATTTACTACCTCTCCTGATTCTTATTATAAGCTTTAAATAACTAATTTGTAGACAACAAAAAATCAATTAAAAGTAATAAGTTAAAAATATATTTTTGTTTTCAAATATGCTTTTATAATAAATGATAAAAAATAAAAGAAAATATATGATATCAACAAGAGCTTATAAATAATCTAAAATTATTATATTACGTAAATTGATAATTTTTTTATTTTTATTATTTAATAAAGTCTTACTCATTTTAGTAATTTTACAAGCTAAAATTACTAATTCAATCATAATCCAAATAATTTTTTACCCAATCTAACTTTCACAAATTAAATTTTATAAACTCCAGTTCAAACATAGTTCATATCACCCAATTTGACTTTTACCCAATCTCATTTTTTTAAAAATCAGATTGACAAGAAACTATTGTTCTAATCACTAATTCAAAGGGACCCACTCAACGAAAGTTAACACCAAAGCTTCAAACTCGGGACAGCATAGCAAGATTTGTAACTTTTGAATAAAATTACAAATGTTACTACAGTGTTGAGTAAAATTACAAGTAAATTAATAATCCAGCTCATCCAAAAGTCAAGAAATAAATTTTTTTAAAAAAGGTACTATTATGTTCTCATTCTGTAATATTACAAGGTCCCAAAGCACTTTAGCGGCTTTAAACTCTTGATGTTCCCATCCTCCGTTCAAACAACCGCTGCAGAAGGTACACTTGAAGCGCGCTAGCTCCGACCAGCGCGGCGGATTCAAAGATTGCCTTGTGCACTGCTCTTCGGCTCATGGCTTCGTTCACTGCATTTCGAGTGATAAGAACACGTAATACAATCATAAATCACAAGTCATATAGCCACAACACTCATAATAAAAAATGGGCCACATCCATAGGGAGAACACCACAAAGAACCTTTCAGTATTCATCTATCTGGGAAGAGAATACAAGCAGCAGAGTTCAGTAAATAAGATTTATTGAGCCAAGCTCCTCAAAAGGCTTAGCATGAGGATCTAGTCTAAGGCCAGACCTTGGGTTACTCCTAAGCTAGAGAATGCAGATCTTGTACTACTCCCATCTATGCCTAGCTTATCTGCAAGGGAAGAAGCTCTAGCTATAGCCGAACATCATTTAAACAGGGCTGTAAAGAGAATGAAACAAAAAGTAGGTCTGCACCAAACGGATAGAGCTTGAGGCGGGCCAATGGGTTTTTCTTAAGCTACAACCTTACCAACAAATTTCTGCAGCCTCTAGAAGCTCTGAAAAATTGGCACCAAGATATTCTGGGCTTAATAGAATCATCTAAAGGGTTGATCCAGTTTCTTATAAATTGGAACTACCATCAGAGTCAAGAATTCATCCTAGCCTCCACATTTCCCTCTCCCTCAGTGAAACGGCATCATCCGACACTTGATTGGCCTGGTCCACCTCCAAACTTAGCACCAGACAAGATTTTGAACAGGAGAATGGGAAGGAAAGGGGGTAGGATCACAACTGAGGTGTTAGTGCAGTGGAAGGACCTTCCGGATGGACTGGCAGGCTGGATTTCCCTATTTCACCCGCAGAAACAGCATTCCTCTTTCATTATTGCAAAGGTCAAGGGTTCTTCCACCCCGGCGATTATTGATGTATAAATTGTAATATGCACACGACGGGTAGGTGTTAGTTATAATAAAAGTAGCTGTTAGAAGCTAGGAGTTAGAAGCCTATATAAGAAGAATGAATTGTAATTAGATATTATGCTTTCTTAAGCAACATTCGGAGTACCTATTCACAATCTTTCTTGTCCTCTTCTTTACCAAAAAAAAAAGAAAGGACTGATGACCCTAAAACTCACAAAGTACCTATTCACAATTTTTCTTTAAGCAAAAAAAAGAAAGGACAAAAAAAATTTGGGGAGGGGGCGGCTATTTTCTTTCCTCCTCTTCTCTACCACTATTCATCAAAGACTGATGACCCTAAAACTCACATGGAGAAGGTCGATGAAGCCGTAGTCCTGCTTGTTCAAGCACAAAGTAATGCCTAAAGAGACCAAGGTAGTTAGACAATGTGTCAGGTAATTGAAGTGCAATTTCGAAGTGCCCAAATGGGTGTCAAATGGCTAGAACTTACTTTCAGGTCAAATTAATTAGTTTCCTATTTCCAGATTTGTTTTGTCAAATCCTTGAAATTAATATCTATGCGCATGTATGCATATATAATTGCACGTAACATTATTCACATGCTTGATGACATAGAAAGTGATGTGGAAAGATCAAAAGTTCCCTAAAATGAAAAGAGAAGGGCCAAGGATTTAAGGAAAAGAAGCAAGAGGTCTAATTTGTAAAAATAATGCAGGGCCCACATTGAAAGAAATTTACGGTTTAATTAATTGAACTGTCTTGTGTAGATAGCCGAGAAATAGGGGACAAAATGACTTTGATTGTTCCAACTTAAATCAACTTGAAGGACAAGAAAATAAAGGAACAAGGCATGTGAATTAAATTTTGGCAAATTAAACTGGGATGTGACAGTTACATGGATTATGTATTACAATTAAAACAATACAAACAATATTAGTTTGGTTTTCCAAAAACATTTCACATGGACTTTTGTTGGGGCAGCCTCAGCCATGATGGAGATATCCTATGAGATAGTGAATCTTGATTAAAGGCTTTTACATATCGGGTCTGAGGTTAATCATGTATGAAAAATGCATTCATATGAAATTCAGAATCATTGTTTATGAATTTCAAATTTTAGTCTGTCGAATGTATCAAAGGAGTAGGCCCAATGCTGAGAACAAATCTGATGGTAATGGAAAGAAGACTAAGAGTAGGCTCAAAACCCACAATACTGTGAGCTGATATGTCACCGAGAGTTTTGTGGCCATGAAAGAAAAGATAGACACATTAGACTGGAGGTGACTTGAACCTCTCGACAGTTAAGGGAAGCATAATACCGTTGCCTGAGTGTTTAGATATTTTTTAACATCCACTTTCTCAACTTCCATTTTCTCTCTGTATCCCTATTTCTCCCTTGCTCTTATTACTTTTGACCTTTATCTGCATATTATTCCCTCTTTCTCCGTCCCCTGCCCCTTCTTCATTTGGGGTTCAACGACAATTTTGGTATCAAAACGGGCTCCACCACCTATTGATGAAATTGATACGGTTATGGCGATCATATTGTTCTCCCTCCTGATCCCCCCGACCGAACCAAAAAACCAAAAAAAAAAAAAAAAACCATGGTCTTGTTAGAAAATTTGCTCAAATTTGGATGCCACTTGAACGACAAAGGAGGAGTTTAGTTTCCTCACATAAATCCTGTCTTATTAGCAGTCTTCCTCTCCAAGGGAAAGTTCTTCCAATCAGGAGGCAAATAATGAGAAATTTAGAGACTTGAACCACTAAGGATGAGTTTCCTCACTTGTTCAACTTTTTTTTCCCACTTTATGCTATTGTGTTCTGGACTAGCAATAGACCTAGGTTATTTTTCTTTTGTCAGAGCTGATGATTTGAAACGTAGAATAATTGTTTTCTGCCATTCTCTCTTTCAACACACCATTTCTCTCTTTACCCTTTTTTCTCTATCACTCTTCTTCTGTTTCTCTGTTTTTTCTATTTCTCCCTCTTTCTCCTTCCCCTTCTCCGCTTCCTTTTGTGATCTACATCTGTATCCAAAAGAGTATCCAAGCGTACAGAGCAACACTGCAAAGTACTTAGAATTGAAGATGTAGCCCACTATGATTCCAAAACTTAAAGAAATCATAATCAGAAAACTTAGGCCATAAACCCAGAGAAGATTCAGAAACTGAAAGTACCATATTTAACAATGCAGTTAAGAAACTAGAAAATGCATTTAGAAGGAAAAAAACCAAATACATATATACACTAGATAGCACTTGCAACTATAGAGTCAATATACTGTGGCGCTTAGTTTTTATGTACAAAAGAATGTAGTTGCTAAAGGTTTTAAAAATAAATAAATAAATAATAAATAAAAACAAGAAGATGTTTTTCAAAAAGTACCTATAGCTTGGCGGTCAGTCTGAGCCTCCAACCAATGCTGTTCAAACTGGATATTGTAAAGAGCTTCCTCCAACTTAGCTATCTGTTCCAGCAAAGGATTGAAATGCTCTGCAGAATAACTGTCATGATGAGTGATGAAAACTAGAGCAGAAAACTGCACAATTATATAAAGTATGCAAAGCAATACTAACAAACAGAAACAAGAATTTAAAAAAAAAAAAAAAAAAATTCCACTAGTTATCCTAGACGAGATGAATCTCCAATAAAACACACCACAGGAATGTTTCCGTCCATGCTTTCTTCAGATCTAAACCACAAACCACCCCACAACAGTCCCAAACTGCTACAACATTTCTGCTGTCAAAAACAGCTACATAACTTCCTCGGAACTACCCAAATCTGTCCCAAAAAGTCATGTAACTGCCTAAAATCTACCTTATCTACAGCACAGACTGGTTAAAAATTACCCAGAATAGTTACCTAATAGTGTCCATCATAGTTTATCTCAAATTCTAGGCATTTCACGAAACAAGAGAAGGTAACTATAAAAAGCAAAAACAAGAGGGCGTAATGGCATAGGTACTCTACCATCTTTTGCATGTTGCTCAAAATAAGAGAAGTGACCAACGTGTACATCAAAGTCAATCGTCTCATGATAAGGGGACTTGTTATTGAAGCAGAATTTATGAACCCCTGACTTGTGCGCCACAAACTCAAACTTTTCACTGGTCTTATCACGGAAATCTTGAACTTGCTCACCTGAAGGTCCCTTCACCTGAAATAACAGATGGAGGAATGATATTCGAAAGTAGCATGGCAAGATACAAAGGACAAGAAAGATAAATTCACAGCAAAAACAAATCATCTCATTAGCTTTCTAAGTCAGACACATTGGTACTTTGATGTCCTCTAGCTAGAACAAAAATAGTGAAAAAGTTAATAATTCCAAGATCTGATTAGAGTTTCACAATATCTTAGAAAAATCACAAATTCCTGGTCACGAACTTCTTCTGAAGAAACTCATAAAGGCTTCTCCAATATGTATGCATTAGCGGAAAAATTAAAACTTCTACAGGTATGAAGATTATCATAAAATTAAAGCAAGTCTAAATGGAAAATAAGTTGCAAAATGTGTGACCATCAATGGTTTTTAGACAAGAATCCATATAAATCAAGAGTAAACCACAATCCATGAACTCATTACCTAGTGAACCATTTCGCTCAAGAATCACCAAAGATTTGGGTAGAAAAGAATTTTTCAGAAAATGTACATACCACGAGATCGACACCTTCATTTGAATAATGCCAGGGAGAGTCAGCCTTAATGACAACGAAAGAAACATGGACAGTATCACCCTCGTATTTAACATCGTGGGAGAAGCATTCCTCTTTCTCTATCACAAATCTAATCCCTTCTGACCCTTTCAAGTTGTATAGTATTCCAATCAACATAAACACCCAAAATTGCCTCAAGGAGCCCCAGCCTGATGATCTCATCTGCACAAATCGAGAGACGAAACCCAAAAACAGAACCAAACAAAAAAGAAGGGGTCATTATTCAAATCAAGTAGTTTAATTTAGTAAACCCAGATCCAGGAACTGAAATATTTAAAAAAATAAAAATAAAGTGGAAGTGAAAGATGCCTTTTTTTGGTGCTCAGAAATTGCGGACAAAATTATCCGATAGAGAGAGATCTAACGTAGCAGCTAAGTTGATTGGACAGCCTGGTTTCCTTACGGTTCCTATAATCTGAGAGACAGAAACGTCGTACAGGGTGAGTTGCGTCGAGCTATCTACTTCAACCGCAGAACAGGCGAGTTGAAACTTGAAGGCTTGAAGCCAGGCGGAGACCGTGTGCGGTTCTAAACGGCGTCGTTAGTAACGTTTTATGTCGTGGCGCGCTGGTGGCATTTTGCCATTTTCTCCTGTGCCAATTGCCAAAGGCATGATTTTCCATCCATGGCTTGTCATGTGATCGGGGACTGAACTAGATCGTTGTATTTAGATTAATAGGGGTAGAGATGACTTTTACTTTATTTAACTTTTAGAAAGTCAAATAATGTAGGGGGGTTATTTGGGTAGGCTTTTATGAAAAGATTAGTGGAGAGAAAACTTGCTTTGAAGATATAATTGGAAAACATTTTTAGATATAAAATAACTAAAAAAAGACATGAATTTTATTAAATATATATAATGTGATAACAGGTTAATATAATTTTTAATTCTTAAAATTTAGGTTTATTTTAATTTTAGTTCTTTAAGTTTTAAACCCATGATTTTATAGTTATATATTTGAAATTTGAGAGACTAAAAAAATGAACTAAATCTTAGTTTCAAATTTTAGGAACCAAAAAATATATTAACCTTTTGATAAATTAAGAGAAATATTAAAATTAAAAATATAAAAATAAATAGCTAATGTATTATTAGAAAAAATATAAATACTGAACAAATCACTTAATTAAATATATCTAATCTGATTTTTGTACATATGGATATTATTTTCATTTTATTTTTGTCTTCTTATGATACTCCTGTAAATATCAAGTTATTGGCGGTTGTTTTAGAGAAATTTTGTCTTTTCTTTTTCATAGAGCAAGGTGGGTCCCATTCTGTCTTTCTTACTCCTGTGTGCTCTTCTCTCTCTCCCGCAGAATAAAATGACTTCACTGTTAACATACCATGGAGGCAAAAGTTCATTTGCATAGACGCCATACCAAACAAGTAGCGACAAGCCTGACGTGTTTAACCACCGGAAAAGCTATGTTGAGATGGCTGAAATGCCATCCCAAATACAGTCTTGAAATTTGAGTTGTTGCGTTAGTTAGTCCATCAAAAACAAGAAGCTCAATTCCAAGGGTAAAGGACCGTTGAATCAATCAAACCCAGTGCCTGCTAGAGGTCATGTGAAATTTTGTACAATAGGATCTGACGAAATTATATCAAAGCGGGTCAATGGTTCCTAAATTTTTTTTTTTTTAATTTCGCCAGCGTTTACTAAACTAAATTTTTTGAAGAGTAAAAGAACTCCGTTTGGAAAAAAAAAAATTTACACACAAGTATATATAGGTGATAATATGAGCCAACTTATAAACTATGGGTTGGCATGTGATAAGTTAAGATTAAACAATACAGGTTAAAAAGGCTCGTGTGATAACAGGTTGGTTTTTAACCAATTCCAACCCATCATTTTGTGGGTTGATGAATTAGTTTGTCAACCTGTTAACGATTATTTATTTTTTTAAAAAATATTTTTAATATTTTTATACAATATAAAAAAAATAATGAAATTTTTGTTCTTCCTTCAAATACTCACTCAAAAGCACAAAATAAATAATATAGGTTTTTTCCTAAGTTTTGGATAGGATATAAAAATAATAATATAATTATAATAATTAATAAAATTGGGAAAAAAAGCATGTTAGTACATGGGTTGACGGGCTAACCTGCAATGGATTGTAGGTCTAGCAGTGTAGGTTAAAAAAGATTTTTTTACTAATAGGTTGGTTTTTAATTAATTCTAACCTGCCATTTTTTTGTTTGTTTGACGGGTTGAACTTATGAGTAAGTATAATTTTTTAAAAGATAATATGAAATCAGAACACAATACAGAGGGAAGGACTTAGGGTCTTCACAGCATCGTAACCATAAATATGACATTGTCTTATACCATACATTTTAAATTTGGAAAATGAAATTTATTTAAGGGTGAGAAATGTAATATCTAATCTTTTCAATTTTTCATACAAATATACAATTTTATTTTTTATTTATTATATATTTTAAATTTGGAAAATAAAAATTATTTAAAGGTGAGAAATGTAATATCTAACCTTTTCAATTTTTCATGTAAATGTATAATTTTATTTTTTATTTATTATTATGAAGACATTACTCTCATGGGGTGTAGTATAATAGGGATAACTTAAATTGAAAGTTGTAAATTTTTAAGACATAATTAATAAAATTTAAAATTTTTCTTGACTATGACAAAACACACTAAAAGTAATTAGAAATAGAAGCGGATGAATATATAAATATATATATAGATATATCAATACAATAATATTATTTTCATGTCCTTATCACCAATGATTTAAAAACCGGACCGGACCGGTTGAACCGTCAGCTGGACCCGTTAACGGCTCGGTTTGGACCGAAAAACCGTTTATGTAGTTGAACCGGATTGGACCGGAGTTGAGCCGCCATTAAGCCGGAAACCGGAGTTAGACCGGGAACCGGAACGGTTTTCAGAAAACCGGACGGTTTTTTAGCCTGACGAAAAAAATACTAAAAAATAAAAAAAAATTGACCCCCTCCAATATCCTAACATATTTTTAGACTATTTATAACCATATAGTATTATCTTATTGAAAATTTCACATATTGTGATATTAAAATCGTGAATCACTAGTCTTTTTATTTTGATGTCTGCTCTATCTTTTAAAATAATTTTTTATTTGAATAAATTAATAATTTTTAATATTATTAAATATTTTAAACATACATAAATTTAAATATATATAAGGTTTTAGTCATTTTCAATGATTTTATTATACTTTTGGATCATTTAAATACATTTCTAAATTATTTAATAATTTAATTTTTTCATATATATTAATTATATGTATATAATATTGTTTTAAATTAATTATTGCATCACCGGTCCGACCAAACGGTTCGACCAGTCCGACCGATTGAACCATGACCCGTTGATCTTTCCGGTTCGACTTCCGGTCCGGCTTTTAAAACATTGCTTATCACCCTGCATCTTTTTTAGGCGGACAGGTGATGAAGTTTTTTGTTTTATTGATGTCCTTTTGTAACCTCTTTTGAGTATATAGTATTCACTTGTCATTTAAATAAAAATAACATCATTTTCATCCAAATGAATCCCAATTATCAATTTCCATCAACCCTTGTGCTAACTCTAAATGCGCTTTGTGTTTGCATTTTTTTAAGGGTAAAGACAAATTTTAATTCCTTAATTTTGTCTTTATTTGAATTTTGGTCTCTCAAGTTTCTTTTTATTTATAATATTAGTCCTTATAATCTAATAAAAAATTAGATTATTTTGTCCATCAAGTAAGGAATAAAAAATCGGACCAGACACTAAACTGGTTGAAATAGTAGTTCAAGGGTCAATTGATTGAACTAGAATTAACTTGGAATCAAACCGATCATATTAAAATAAAATAATTTAATTAAAAATAACAAAATATAATAACATTAATAATCATTAATAAAAAATACAAGAAAATATAACAATAGTTTGATTGTAACAATAACAAAGTATAATAACATTAAATTTTGATCTTTACAATTCATCAATAACTAAAATTAATAATTATTGATATCAAAATCATCACTAAAATTCATTCAAATCTATAGTGTTTGAGATATTAAGAGCTAAATGAGAAAAAATATGACCAATAACAACATAATCATTCCAACCAGTTCACACAAGTTTGAATGATTTGATACCGATTCAATTCTTGACTGGTTTAATGCCTAAACCAAACCGAATCACTGAGGAACCAAAACTTTGATTGGTTCAATTCTTGGTTTTCTTATTAAACCAGTCAGTTTGGTTTAGTTTTTTATTCTATGCCATTGAGGCACCAAAATTTAAGATTTGAAACTTAAGAAATCAAAACCAAAATAAGAAAAAATTTGAAGCACCAAAGATTATATTAACTTTTTTTTTAATGTTTCTTACCGACTTGATCACCACCACCACCACTCACAAAATTTTATTTTCTTTTCCCTTCTCTCACTTCTCTCTATAAATTGGGATTCCATTGACAAATCCCATATACACAACTCACATTCTCTGCTACGGTCTTTGTGCAGAGAGAAGGATTAGGAAGCAATGGGTAAGAGGGATGAACATGCAAAAACTGAAAGCCCCTAATAATGGTGATACAATATTCTTCTTCCTCATTTTTTATTCCAATTCGAAACCACTTTGTTTCATGCATTTTATGATTTGTTTCCATTTCTCACCAACCCTATTCTTCTCATCTATTCCTCGTTTGATTTTCTCCTCAATCTCTTGTCTCCGCGTTTAAAACAGGAAGTCATAAGCTTGATTTAACCTTGTTAATTTCATACGGGTTGTTACAAAGAAAGCCATGACGATTCAGGTATTACTAATCCCATTTCTCTGCGTCACATGCATTTGCTTATTTTTCTTAGTTTATATGAAATATGCTAAAAATACTATATAAATAGGACCAAAATGCTACTAGTAATTAAAATGGATTGGGGTGTCAGCTATACCTTCTCAGCTGCCTCCTCTAATGCTCCTTAATTTTTTCGCACTTCCTATATGTTTTTTTCTTGTTTCTTTTCATTATTAAATTATACTTAAAATGAGTGACATTTGAATATCTAATGAACCAAAAATAGTGCAGTTTTTAATTTTTTAAATATTTTTTTAAAGAAAAATTACTCAAATTTGGCATAGTTTCTTTTTAACTTAAATACAAATTCTTTGAAAAATCATAAAAATCAAAAGTTGCACCATTTTTATCCATAAAAAAAAATTAAAATGTCACTGATTTTATGTAAAATCTATTAATCTAATAAAAAAAACAAAAAACATTGAGAAAATAGGGAAAAATTAAGGGGCGGTAAAAGAGGCGGATGACATTCCAAATCCAATTAAAATCTACTGGTGAAAAATTTATGAAGGGATTAAAAAAATATTTACCTATACTTTCTCTCAATTTTTTATTTGGCAGATATGTTTTTCTCTTTCTCAATTAACTCTTAGCATCCCTAACCTTTATATAGGAGCTAACAGTGCTAATAGAATAAAGTTATAGGAACTAAAAATATTAAAAGAGCAAAATTAAAATATTTAATTAAAAAAATTGATAGCTATAAAATTAAAAATTGAAGAAAAATATAGATAAATGCTGCATCCATTCTAATTAATTTATATTAAACATTTTGCGTGAAAAGGGGGACCAAATATTATATTATATTGAAAAGGGGATCATCGGAAGACGATGGAACACTTAGAAGCGTGAAAATCAATAATAAGGGCTTGGCTTAACTGGGCCGGCTCTGTCTCAGTTCATAGCCTCTTGGCACACTCCAAAGTCTCTGAAAAGTGAAAACCATGCTGCTCAATCCAAAAAATCTCCTAAAAACTCAATTTCACATGCTAAAGCTGCATGTTTGAAGAAATGGAGGATGCAAAACAATAATACTATTCTTAACTACTATTTTGGGTTCTAAATATAAAATTTTGTTTGTAAGTTACAAACTACAAATTAGATTTTATATTTAAGACTGAAAGTAGTATATGATATTGTTAATTAATTTATGAAACTTACAAAAATTAGTTTCGTACACTATTTGTTATTATTATGTAAAATTTGTTTGTGATTTTTTTCTAAAACATACAACTCTTTTAATAGCGATAATAAATGTGAAATACTAACAGAATACTAATAAAAACTATGAAATTAACAAGAATAGTATGGATAAATGAGGGAGACAAAGAACCAACGGGTTTAGGGAAATTGATTAGTTTTTCATAATGTGACAAATCAATATTCAAATTCTTATTGAAAAATGTATTCAAATTTAGTATAAGATAGTGCCTCAAATATAATTGCCTCCAATAAGAAAATATCTATGCTTAAGAAAAAATTAGTAAGACAATGTAAATTAAAATTGTATATTTAGAACCAATTAAATTACGTCTAATCAACTAAAGTGAGTAGTGGTGTTAAAAGTTTTCCGTAAACAGAACAAATCTGAAAATTTAATTTAAATTTAAAATTTTCAAATAATGATTAATTAATTATTCAACAAATTTTGTTAATTATAAATTATTTTATAAATTTAGACTGTCCGCTCAAGCTTTTGCTTGCGTAATCAAGTTGCTGATTTGTTTTGACTTTTTGGCTCTCCGACTTTACAGGAATCTTAATCAGCACGCTGCAGTAAATTTCAAGTGATTTTTTCAGGCAAAAAAATAAAATAAAATGATTGATATATTATTGCAATTCACCAACTAATTAAATTGAAATCAACGAGGTTATGAAGTGACCACATTACCATCAAAAACGTTTTCCTACACCGAAACACTTGTTGGTCTTTGGTGCAGCCGAGTCGTCATTCACACTTTGAAGGCCGGCTGTTGGCCCTACCATTTGTTTTTAGGAAAAATTACATTAAGGTCTCATGGAAAAAAAAACTGCAATAAATTTCTAAAAATCTGATAATTGCTTTGGATCCTCAAGAAAGTTAATTGCAATAACGGAAAAGTCAAAAAGCAGAAAAAGTCCTAAAAATATAGAGTTGTCAATATAAGTCACAATAATTCTCAATATTACTATTTTATTTATTAATTTATTTGCCAATATAAGCTTGAAAAAATATGATTTCAAGTTATATGACAAGTAATATAGACATATCCGGTTGACTAATACTTTTTGATGATAATGTGATATAATATTGTTATTGAAAGTCAATTATCACTTACATAAAATTATGAAATAGGTAATGTTAACAAGTGAAGAGTTCATTAATGATAACTGATTTTATAATTTTATATGAGTGATAATTGACTTTTAAGAACGATATTATGTCATACTATCATAAAAAAGTATTAGTCCACCAGTTATATTAATATTATTTGTCATTATATAACTTGAAATCACATTTTTTTTAAACTTATACGAGATAAGTAAAGCAGCAACATTGACAAATATCACAACCTACATTGCAACTCTATCTTTTCAGTACTTTTTCTGTATTAGGAGCAATAATGTTTTTTCACCTTTTTTATTATTATAGTCAAGTCACTTTGAAATTCCAAAACAATTACAAGATTTCCAAGGACCTTTTTATAGTGTTTTGTTTTTTGTGAGACATTAGCACAATTTCCCCTTATTCTTATGCCTTGGCAAAACTAGTGCTCCCTCACTACTATTTGATACACCAAGTGATTAACTAATTTACACGTGTCAATAAAAATAGTTAAAAGTATTAAATTTGTCATAAAATTTAAGTGATCTTTAATATTACCCTCGTTAATCACACTAAATTATACCATACTAGGTTTTGTTCTCTCACTACCCATATTAAAAATAGGCATATAAATGAAAATAATATTTAATTCTTATTAAAACTATTAAAGGTTTTTATAGAGAGGACCAAACTTTTTTTCTAAAAAGATTTCTATAATAAGGATTAGAGGGAGTATATATTAATTGGGACTTGGACATAATAAATGTTTACTCAAAAAGAGAAGGAGCCAGAGTACCACTCACGCCATCTTTGTGCTTCTTATAGTTGGGAACCGAATTGGGTGCCGATGAAGGTGATCAGCGTCCCAAGCTCATCAGGTTTGTATCATCCATATCTGACTTTGGTGATTCAGATTTAAATTTTTATTTAATTATTTTTAAATAAAAAATTAATTTTAAAAAATGATAGTTAAGAGATTATTTTTATTTTAGATTCTAGACCCATTAAAATAATTATTTTAAACAAATAGAAACAAAAGAAAATGAAACATAGATAATCTAAATTAGATCTGAATGATACAGATCTAATGAGTTTGGGGTATTCATCAAGCGTGGCAACCCATCAGAAAGCCTTGGCAAAACCAGTACTCCCTCAACTAACGGGAGTTGGGCCTAGCGAAAAGGATAGTCTCTCAAAATGTGATGAATTAAGATGTGAATATTTGTTAGGAAAGGTATTTACCTTTAGTGCCCAACAGTACTTCAAATAGAATTGCTTCTAATAAAAAGATATATGTACCAATAAAAAAAAACTATTACTCCCTCTAGGCTTTAGTATAAAAACCCATAAGTACTAATAAAAATAGTTAAATGTATTAAATTTGTTATAAAATTAACTGATTTTTAATATCACCCTCATTAACTATGCTAAATTCTAATATCATACTATATTAATTTCTATTTTCTCAATACCCATATTAAATATGCATATATAAAAAAAATATTTAATGCTTATTGAAACTATTAACGGTTCTTATAAAAAGCATAAAAATTTTATTCTAAAAAGATCTCAGGAAGTATATATTAACTGGGACTTCTACATAATAAATGTTTACACTACTACAATGAAGACTTTTTACTTCTGTTTTGCATGACTTTTTACGTCTGTTTTGCGGGGGACATGAAAAGAAGGGACATAAAAAGTACCCCCTTTTTACTTCTGTTTTGAACAGACAAGAAAAGTTGTAGTATTTACGTTTGTTCATAACAGAAGTAAAAAATCGATTTTTTACGTTTGTTTCTCCAAAAACAGACGTGAATTCACGTCTGTTTTGTTTAAAACAGACGTTAATTGACGTCTGTTTTTAATTCACGTCTGTTTTTGGAGAAACAAAAGTAAAAAATCGATTTTTTACTTCTGTTTTGATAAACAGACGTGAATGTCCTCTGTTTTTTTATAAAAAAAATTCAGTTCATATATTCTACTTCCCCTACAGCCACAATAGCCACAATAGCCACTTTCCAGCTAGGGGTGTGCATGAGGCCTGCATGCCCAATAAGCCCGCTTGAGCCCGCAAGGAAAATGCCCAGCCCAGCCCAGTAAAAAGCTGCCCAAGCAAAAATGGGCATCTTCGGGCTGGGCTGATTCACGGGCAGGGCAAGGCCGCGGGCAGGGTATGCTGCCCTGCCCATTTGGCCCTGCCCGAAAAAATATATAATTATATATATAAGATAATATTATTTCAAACAATTATCTCTTTTATTTTGGCTAAAAAAATTAGGTAAAATTAGAAAAAAATGAAAGGAACATAAAAATCATAATTATATAAAAGAGCTAAATATGAAAATATAAGATTCAATATGCTAAATTACTCCAAGTCAAATTTTCTTCTTTTTCTCTTACATCCAATTTTTTAAAACAAAAAGAAAAAGAAAAATAAAACCACCTTTCAAATTTTGTGCTTTCACACGATTATAAGAATTCACCAACTATATGAATAAACTAAGAAATTAAAATCCTGATTTAGCTTAATTATTAAATATTCTAATTATTAAATATATTTTTTTTACCTCCCATAAGAAATCAAAAGCTAAAGAACAAGACTACATAGGCCTTATATATATATGAGTGATAGACTCATTCGTGATAATTTTTTTTCCTCTCACTTGTCTCAAAACACGATAATTGAATTTTTTTTTTACATATGACATAGGGCATTGTATCATTACACTCGGCAGAAAAGCCCGCCCTGCCCAGCCCGCTCTTGCCCTGCCCAAAATGGTTAGGGCTTCTACTGGGCAGGGCCGGGCAGCGGGCTGCAAAACGCAACCCGCTCATCTTTCGGGCTAGGCATCGGGCAAGGGGCTTGCCCTACCCAACCCTGCCCATGTGCAGCCCTATTTCCAGCAAGTTGAAATAGTATGAACTAGTCAATATTTTCAGCCAAGACATATCAACATCATAACTTCATCTATATAGACACATTAATTAACTAACTAGTCAAAAAAGAAGAACAAATTACAAAAGTCAATATTGATAACCTATTGTCTCTAAACATAAACTTGATCAATCCCTGGACCACAATTCTTACAGTAGTTGCTGTGCCAAAAGGTCTCGGATGAAGTCAATGTCATCAATAGTATATGAACAATCATTATCAAAAATCTGTAAATTGACAAATGAACAAATTTAAACATAGGAAGAAAATAAAATAAGTAACAATTCAATTTAAAAATTCAACTATTACAAAACTAAAATTATATTTACTTACCTCATCAAATTTTGTAGTACATCCGCTCTCAATAATCTCAAAGATATAACGGATAATGTAATATCTGCACTTTGTTGGCCCTTGTTGCTTAGCACACTGCAAATCACAAGGAAATGATAATCCAAATTCATATGTAAAATAACTGCCATCAATGAAAGAACTTCAATTTAAAGTACTCACACTAGGATATACCCAAGTTGTTGAGCTATTTTTGCCGGAACGCTTCCCATCGGTTATATAATAAGTCTTTAAAGCCCTATAAGCAAATGAAAGCACAAGTTAAATAATTTATATTGAAAACAAAATTATTGATCTACATTAAGGTACTTACGTGTTGAAAATGCCCCTCATCTCACTGCTTGGACGACGACCCAAGGGATCAAACCAGTAGATGACATTGTCAATGGGACAAGAAAGACACAAACTCCAATGACAACTGCATCATAGAGTAAGACTTATACATTACTGGATATCACAATAATTAACAATTTAAGTATGTATAAATAAATATAATTAAGCTACTTGCCCTTCAATAATTGGTGCCAAATAACAAGGTAATTTAGTGTCTCCAATCGTATTGCCCACATATCTGATTCTCCTATCTAGTGGGTTGTACTTCTTCTGGATACTTGCAGGGCATAAATATCCATACAAATTTCTCTTCTCCATTGATGACATGCAGTTGTTATGGAAGAAGCTATCATTGAATTGAAATAAGATAATTATTAGTATGTGAAAGTAAGAAATTAGAAATTTAAGTTAGAAATGAAAAAGTAAACTTACATGATTGCTAATTGAACCCATGCTATGTCCAACTCCTTCAAGGATAAGAAATCCCTGATATCTTTGTTGTCAAGTCCAAAGAAATATGATTTTTCTTCACCCACAATCCCTACAGGCATCTTTATGTCGACCTTGTTAATTGTTTTATATTCCTCATATAATTGTGCCAAGCAGGGATATCTATTAACATCTTTCTGGTCCTAATGAAACATCAAATAAACATAATAAGTATTATAAGTATTATGTTAAAAAAAATGCACACAATATAGAATAACAATTTCTTACCATCACAGGTATTATCTCCTCATCAACAAGGTGTCTAGGCCAAAGAATGAAAGTTCCAATTGCCTGACCTAACTTCACAACTTCAGCAATCGGGAATGGCACATCTGCACCTGTCTCTCCCTCTCGAACAGTCGTAACTGTAACCCTCACTTGGTCCTCTTGAATATGTTGGTGATGGATAGTGCTCCCTTGATTGTAGAGGAGAGCGTCAGCAACAACACGCATTGTTGGGACCTCTAAACGAAGACAACAAGGTTGTCCAAAGTCCGGCGTGGGACTACTAGGATCATGCTTTCCCAATGCCCCCGGTGGATTACAACTGTCTTTAGTGCTAGGAAAGACGGGGGAATCCTAAATGAGAGAAATGCAAGTATTAAATTAAATAAAAAAAACATTGGTAAAACTCAACATCAATTTAAGTGAAATTGATTACAAACCTGGGGTGTGCATTGTTGTTGAACTGTCCCAATTTGCATGCTAGAGACCATAGATTTCATATCATCATGAAGCTCAGCCATAAACTCTTTTCGAAGTGACTAGCGTAACTGGACCTCAATCTTGACCTCTAGCTCAGATTGGACTCATCATGAACTTGGTCTCGAAATTTAGCTATCATCTCATAAGTGGGTTGACTTCGTAGAGAAGCTCGTGAAGTTTGTCCAAAATATTGGGTAAGACCAACTGTCCTCCCTTCTCCTCTAACGCGTCCGGGGTGATCAGGCTTCCTAATCGTTGTCACTAAAATGTCCATCCTTCTACTCGGACTAAATAAACCTTCACTGCTTTGCTCTTCAACTACCTCCTATAACATTTTAAGTATGATAAAAAATTAATGACAGTATAAATGAAAATTAATGATAAAATATAAAGAATATTACCATAAGTTAAAGTTATTTGAATTATACAACTTACAATTTTTTTAGCAATCTCAGTAACTGCTGGATTAATATATTGACCCTTCTTCATCCTTACTTCCTTCCATTTTCTATGACGTGGAGGAGGAGGTGGGGTCTGAACAACGATACTCGGATTAGATTTTGCAGCTTCTTGCATCGCCTTAAAGTCATTCTACATGATCCTCTCCTCAAGCATCTTGTAACCTCCACGGGATAAATAGTGTGGATATAAATTTTTAGCTTGCCTTTCTTTATTCATCGCACTTAATTCCTGTGGAAAAGAAAACAAAGTAAATTGAGTAAGTGAAGTAAATTAAATCAAAATTAAATGTTTTATAAGGCAATGTACCTGAAATTTAGAATCATGCCGTGATGCCACAAACCTCCTCCAATCATCTGGATCAAGGAAGGAGTATTTTTTGCATGGATCATCATCTTTCTTAGGCCCTCGCACATACTGGCTCGTGAGTGTGTGCTTAAAATCTTTCCAGCGCTGACGAACTTGCTGCAACAAATGCTTTTTCATTTGCTCAGTACGAGGGATGTCATACGTTTGCTGCAAAGAAAAATATATATGTTTGAGTTAAAGATTTCAGTTATAACTATATTTACAAAAAAAACAAATCAAAAAAATTAGAAAGTGACATACCAAAATATATTCCCAAATCCTATCCTTCGTCTCCTTAGAAATTGACTTCCAATTAGGCCATAGAATATTAACTTTGCTTTGGGCAACGGAGCCTATATAGCTAATGAATCTGTCCTTCTCTTCACCAATTGGATTCATATTGGCATCAAAATCCACATGCTTCTTCTGAATACGACCATGACGTACTGCTAACTTTGGTAGCCTTGTACTACCTCTAACCTTCCTTCCTTCTGGCTGATTGACATCATCGATGTCACAATCCTCCTCCATATCTCTATCACAATCCTCCTCCATATTGGCATCAAAATCCTCCTCCATGTGCCTGTTGAAAAACCAAAATTAGATAAATAAGTAAATTATAGTGAAATGTATTAATATAAATAATATCAAGTACATTGCAATGAAATAAATGAAAGAAAATAACACAAGGTACGTTGCAAAATTACATTACTTAATCTGACTTTATGCATTGTCCCATATCCCTTCACAATGATATCTCTTCATATTCATATTATCTACCAATTCTACTTCACTTGGTCTAGGCGGATTTGAAGCAAAAGGTGGTGTCTCATCAACATTCATGGTAGGATCACTGTCCTTTTGCTTTTTACTTTGAAGGACAATAGACAATTTTTTATTTGCTGGGTCAGTAACATAAAATACTTGTTTTGCCTGGCTTGCTAAAATGAAGGGCTCATCTGCATAACCAACCCTGCCAAGATCAACTAATGTAAATCCAAATTGTTGATCTATTTCAATACTATTGTTGTTGACCCATTTACATTTGAAGACAGGAATCTTGAAATTGGTGTAGTTTACCTCCCATATCTCTTCAATAACTCATAATAAGCCATAGATGCCAATTTGGGGTTTTTATCTTTCGAACTCGAAAAATGCATCGCTTCAGCAACCACCATTACCCCACTATTCTGCACAGTACTTTTGTCATCTTGAGCTTTTATGTAGAAGGAATATCCATTTATGTCGTATCCACTCCAAGTGATAACTTCAAAACAAGGACCCCAAGCTAACCATTTTATTGTATCAGATACATTGGCCTCTCTCAAAACTTTTTCATTGAACCATGTTATAAATGTTTTGTTATGCTCATTAGCTATCTGCATATCACTTTTCTTTGGATACTTTTCTTTTAAACTTTTTTTGTGATCATCTAAATACGACTGCACTTCTTCCATATTATTCAATATGTATAAGTGCGCTTGTAACACTTCTTCACGACCCATACTCTTTACCTTCAGCCCCCTATTCTTTTACTTGTACCGTTTTCATGCCGAGATGGTGTCTTAGCTATAGATAGATATGTTTTGCAAAATTCCATAGCCTCTTCCGCTACATACCTTTCAACAATTGATGCTTCAGGTCGATAAGGATTTTTAGAATAATCTTTTAAGACTTTCATGTACCTCTCAAATGGATACATCCATCTTAGAAAAATAGGACCACAAAGCCTTATCTCCCTCACTAAATGAATGATCAAATGCACCATGATATCAAAAAATGCTGGAGGAAAGTGCATTTCTAGTTGAGACAATATAACATAACCCTCATTTTCCAATTCATCCAATTTCTCTATGTCAATGACTTTGCTACAAATAGCATTGAAGAAGATACATAATCTAGTTATAGTGCTCCTCACATCATCTCTCATTGTGCCTCGAATAGCTACGGGTAATAGTTGTTGCATCAGTACATGATAATCATGAGACTTCATTCCCACTAACTTCAAATCGTGCATTGAGACAAGCCTTTTCACATTAGAAGAATACCCCTGGGGCACCTTGATGTCATGCAAACACCGACACAAGCTTGTTTTTTCAACTTTAGACAATGTGTGGGCCGCAGGTTCCATATAAGCCCGCTTACCACCCTCTCTCAATTGTGGATGTAAGCGCTCTCGTATGCCCATTTCAGCCAGATCAAGTTTGCATTAATTCCGTCTTTAGTTTTTCCAGGTATGTGCAAAAGAGTACGATAAGACTATCACACACATTTTTTTCCACATGCATCACATCAATACTGTGTCTTACATCAAGACTGCGCCAATATGGAAGATCAAAGAAAATAGACCTCTTCTTCCATATGTTTTTCTCACTTGCAGCTTTTTGAGTCTTACCGAAAATGACATTGATTCTTTCAACTCGCTGGTAAACTTCCTCTCTAGTTAATGCCTTCGGAGCCATGCCATGCTCTGGTGAGCCATTAAAAACCTTTTTCAATCTCCGATATGGGTGGAACCGATCAAGAAACCTCCTGTGACCGAGGTAAACTGTCTTCCTTCCGTGCTTAAGTTGGTGGAAGTATGTGTCTGCTTCACATATAGGACATGCTTTATGCCCCTTCACACTGTATCCTGATAGATTTCATATGCAGGAAAGTCATTTATCGTTGTAAAGATCATGGCATGCAACTTAAAGGACTCCTGCTTGTATGCATCAAACACATCCATGCCTTCTTCCCACAACATCTTCAAATCTTCAATTAAAGGTGCCAAGTAGATATCGATATTGTTTCCTGGTTGTTTCGGTCCTGAAATCATCATAGAAAGCATCATGTACTTGCGCTTCATACATAACCAGGGAGGTAGGTTGTAAATCACCAACAGTACTGGCCATGCACTATGTGTGCTATTAAGAGTACCGTAAGGGTTGATTCCATCTGTACAAAGCCCAAGGCGAAGATTTCTTGGTTCAAGACCAAATTCTGGAAACATTTCATCTATTTTCTGCCATTGAGGAGAATCAGCAGGGTGCCGAAGATATCTTCCATATGATATTCTCTCATCAAAATGCCATCTTAACTTCTTCGCTTCTGTTGCATTAGCAAATAAGCGCTTAAATCGTGGTATTATCGGAAGATACCATAACACCTTCAAAGGTTGCCCTTTACTTGTCTCATCACCATCATAGTTACCAGCACAGTCCATGTTCTTTTTCACCTTGTATCGTGAAGTTTTACATTTTGGGCACTCACGTAGACCAGCATACTCTTTTCTATATAATACACAGTCATTAGGACAAGCGTGTATCTTTTCATAGCCCATACCCATCCGAGACAAGATTTTCTTTGCCTCATACACACGATTTGGAAGAACGTTATCAATTGGAAGCATATCACTAATCAATTGAAGCAACTCTGTGAAACTTTTGTCAGTCCACCCATTATTTGCTTTTAAACTGAACAATTTCAATACAGCTGTCAATCGTGTATACTTAGAACACCCAGGGTACAAAGGCATCTCTGCATCACTCTTCAAGTTATCATTTGCATGTGATCGCACAAAGAACTCTACCCCTACATCACGAATCATATCGCTCATTCTATCATTTACATCATCCATAACTTCCTCTTCTTGAGTATTGAACTTGTTCCTACTTCACCATGCCATATCCATTTGTATATCGAAGATTTATACCATCACAAAGCAAGTGATCTCTAATATCATCAACACTTAGTCGCCTCTCATTTAAACACTTGACACAGGGACAAAAATACATTCCGTTATTGCTAGGAGCATTCTGTTTAGCAAATTCAATAAATCATTCTACTCCGTTCTCATATTCATCACTTGTTCTCAAAGCATTCATCCAACTATGATCCATTCCGTTACTACCTAAGGAATTATAAACAATTTAATTCCATTCAGCATAGTCCCAATAAACATTAACCAAATTCAAAACTAATGATATCAATTGAATCCGATTCATTCCAATTACAACATAAATCATGCCAATTCCTAAAATTTAAAAAGACATAAAAATTACTTTTACAAGTTGTGGAGATTTTACATATTACATAACAAAAATCCAAACATTATGAGAACAAAGCTTTTCATTGACAACTAATTAATGCATAACAATCTTTTTAATCTTCAAATCCATTAGCCAATTAATAAACATCCAATTTTTAAAGCTTCCTCTTGAATGTAATCAACATCTAATTCAAAACATGTAGGAAAATTTTCTTTTAGACATTTTGACAAACACTTTTTATATATTAATTTTCAAACAAGTTAGTTAATAATGATTTCAAACTTCAAATCTATTACCCAATCAATGTAAACAAATTTTAACTTATCTAAATGCAATTTTTTCATTACTAATTTAATGTATACCCAATCCTTAATCTAAATTCAATACATATAGAAAACTATCTAATGCAATCCCTCTTAGGCATTTTGACAAACACCTTGTATGCATTATTTTTCTAACAAGATTAACAAGGCTTGAAATCTTTAAAATTTCTACCCAATCAATATATACAAATTTAAAACTATCTAAACACAATTCTTCAGTAAAAATTTAAACAGCAACCTCAGAAACCAATTCAAAACTCCTCAAGCTACTCAAACCCACGTACAACACACTAAACCCACAATGCAATGGTTGAATGAACTTACCTTCACTGTTCTGGCGTGCCTTCGAATCAACAGCCTACAGAGAGGACGACGACGGTGAGCTGCTGTGCATGTGAGCTTCACGGCTTCAACGGCGAGCTGCTGCAACACGGCTACTGCAGAACGCGTGATGCAATGGAGGGAGGGCTACGACCTTGAAGAGCTGAAATCAGAAGGAGAGACCGAAAAATCTTTGAGTAGCTCACGGCTACTGCACGGAGAAGAGGAAAATGAGAGGGAGAGACTGAAAAATCAAAGTTGCGCGCGAGATAGCTGCGAGCTGGAGGTTCTTCGCAGTACATGCAGATCTGATATGAACTACTGATGTGAGCTGCGGGCAAATTTTTTTTAAAAATGAAGCCACTTCACGTTTGTTTACTTGAAAATAGACATGAAGTAACGTCTGTTTCTGCTAAACAGACGTGAAGTAACGTCTGTTTTGAATAAACAGACGTGAATTAATGTCTGTTTTGTTTAAAACAGACATGAAGTCTCTTCTGTTTTTGAAAACAGACATAAATGAGGGAGGTAAATAACACATTTTGTTGTAGTGTTACTTGAAAAGGGAAAGAGAGTACCACTCATGGTATCTTTGTGCTTCTTTTTTATATGTGAAGTGAGGAATTTGAACAACCAGAAGACATAGTGATGAGCCGTCAAAGCATGGCACCCCATCAGAAAGCCAATGATATATGAACACATAAGCAAAGTACATCGTAAAAGTGGTGTGATCATCATGAAAGATGTTTGGCAAATTAACGTCAACACACACTTGGATATTCCTAATAATCACTGTTTCATTTAACTTCAGATTTTGCACGTCGAATGCCTACTTGTGAATGTGTGTTTATTGCATGTTCTTGCCCTTTTGTGCTTTAAAAGCTTCTCTTTCTGGGCAATTTCAGTTTCAATTTCCCTTTGTGTTGATGATAAATCCTGAGTAGGATGTGGTTTTGGGTTTATGGCTGACTTAAGAAATGAATTACTTTATTGCTCCATGATTATATACTATACAAGGCAGGGAGCTGGCGCTCTTGAGAGTGCCTGCCTAGTGGCAATCTAGTATCGCATTAAGGCTAAGGAATCAGAAGACAACCCACCTATCATTCCACCTATATAAATCTCTCTAAACACATATGTAGTTAGTACTAATTAGCTACGCATGCAGGAACATAACCCATTTTATACTGTACGTAGCCTTCTTGTTTTGATAAGGGCCTCGGAGACTCATTCTCTAGTTACTCGTCTTGTTTCCCATGGCAAGCGGACACACAACCCAGAGCTCAACACGTCTTGTATCCTCCTCACAGGTATAAATCTATATCCATATTTCCATCAATTATAATCTATGGTCTTGTTTGATACCAAGCATTGAAAATGAGAGGTAAGGGTTCGGATTGAGATTGGAATTGAGAAACCCTATTAAAAGAATGTTTAATATAAGCGATTACTTGCTACTTGGGCAAATCCATGTAGGTGGGATTGAGTAATACCACAAAAGGAAGTAGTATTGTCCAAGTGGTATTCCTCAATCCCACTTATATGAGTTTGCTCAATCCCAAGTAGCAAGTAATCATGAAATTAAATACTCTTTTAATGTGTTTTTTCAATTCCAATCCGAATCCCAATCACGATTTTTACCTATAATTCTCAATGCTTCTTACCAAATAGGACCTTATTATTATCTCGTTGATGTATTGTAATTGAGTAGAAGGTTGTTCTTTTTATGCGAAATTCAGCCATTGCTGGGATAGAGAGGTTTGCCTTCAAAGGGTGGCATCCAATTTAGTGACATATTTGACAGATGTTATGAAACTGAGCAACTCATCTGCTGTGAAGATGGTGAACACTTGGTGTGGCCTCACCTCCATAATGCCAATGTTTGTGGTACCTATTGCTGATGCTTATTATCCCAATTATTCCACCATCACGGCCTCCTCTTTCATCTATCTTGTTGTGAGTCACCCTTCACAATTCTAGTTCATTTTCTTGTCATCACACTTCATTCTCTTATCTCCTTTTTTAACCGCTCATGGGCTTCCTAATACTATCTCTGGTATTTAATATAATAGTTAGCTAGAGGATTGAATTTGGTCCTAAATTTAAGGCCTACCGCAATCCATATTATCTTCCAAATTTATAATTTTTCTTCTAAAATATCCCTATTGATTGTAAAGGGTTCTCATAGAGGGATAATGCCAACACACATGATTAAATAGGATAGTTTAGAAAAGAAAACATGCATATTTGTTACAAATAACTAACTTAACTACCTTTTTTAATTCTTCAGATTAGTTATCTAGCTTTTATATTAAGGACTAGATGTAATAGTTTTTTTTGAAAGGGGATGTGTTGAGTTAATGGAACTATGAGTCATAGAGTCACAATTAGTCTCTCCTCTTGTCCATTTATTGAGTTAGTGGACTGATTATAGGGTTTTTAGCTGCCAAAAAGTTACATAAAAGCGGTATTGGACGTTTAGAACGATTCAAGATGCCCCTTCTTAATTAAGCTTGTTGCCATGTCATTAATCTCAGTCCATTTTGTGACCCATTTTTCTTAAAATTTTCAATGATTTTAATCAGTGGTTTCTTTCTACTGTTTCATTTACACTTATTGATGTCCCTTTTTCCCATAATATAAATTAATCATATAATGAAGCAAACTTGTTTGCAGATTTTCTGGCACAACAGCATAACAAAAACGACATCAAACAGAAGTAAAACCAATTATCATGAATTAAAACTGTTCAAGGAAACGTTGAAAAAATCAAGTACTAATAGGTTCTTTTTGGTCTGACAACTTCCTCAACCTCTTCAAGAAGCAATTTCCTAAAATATATTTTTTTCTGTTGACTTTGGATTTGTCTTCTCTAGATATGGTGAAATAATTGTGTGCTTGCGGCTGTGTTTGTTTATTTGCTCTGGTCAGGGACTTACGGCATTGGCATCCACAACAGTGGTAAGGTCAAGGTCTGCGGGAAGCAAAAAAACTGTCTTCTTCATTTCTCTCTTCATCTCTTTGTCTGATCTCACTAGGCCAAGGTGGGCACAACCCATCTTTACAAGCCTTTGGAGCAGATCAACTTGAAGAAGATGAAGAATTGCCTCATAGCAAAGAAGATAACAAGCCCAATAAGAAGACTGTGTTCTTTCAGGGTTGGTATTTTGGCGTTTGCAGTGGAAGTCTAATTCCTGCAATGTCAATGGCCGTGTCTATGTTGGTGTTCTTATGTGGAAGCCCCATATATGTATATAAAGATAGTAAATAAGACAAAGAAGCCCTTTAACAACATAGTTCAATCTATCAAAGCTTATGCATTGAAGTGTTTCCGTTCTAAGATTTCTCTGCCAAAAGAGGAGCCAGAAGTAAAGGAGATGGAGTAAGTAAGTTACCTTTTCTCCTTTAAAAAATTTTGTTCGCATACAGTTAGTTTACTGTTAAATTAAAGGGTTCTGTTTTTTTTCTTTTGGGTGAAATAGGCTTCAAGAAAAACCTCTATGTCATGATAACATGGAAAACCTAAAGGAGTTGAATGAGAATTCTAAAAGCAGCACAGTTATGGTAGCAAACTCCAAGGTTGTTGTGCTAAGGCTAATCCCTATATGGACAATGCTTCTTGTGTTTGCAGTAATATTCCAACAACCTCCGACTTTTTTCACAAAACAAGGAATGACAATGAAGAGAAACATCATCAAAAATTTCAAGATCCCTCCAGCCACACTGCAAAGTGCCATTACACTATCCATAATACTGCTAATGCCACTATATGGCAAAATCTTCATACCAATGTCTCAGTTAATCACTCATCAGGACAAAGGGACAAGTGTAACTCAAAGAATGGGAATTGGAATGGCTCTCTTAGTGGTAGCCATGGTGATTGCAGCTACGGTAGAAGCGAAAAGGCTAAAGATTGGAAGGGAAATGAGAGAAGCAGGATCAAAGTTAGAAATTGTGAATTTGAGCATATTCTGGTTGATACCACAGTATGTTTTGCTGGGAATCTCAGACATTTTTACTGTGGTGGCAACGCAAGAGTTTTTTTACAGTGAAGTTCCAGAGAATAAAAATGTTGGGGATTGCATTATATACAAATGTGTTTGGGGTGGGAAGCTTTGTCAGTGCTTTACTCATTAGTGTGGTGGAAGTATTGACAAGCTCAAAAGGAAAACTCAAGTTGGTTCTCTGATGATATGAACGAGGCAAGCCTAGACAATTACTATTTGCTATTGGCCACCTTAAGTGCGGTAAGCTGGGTTTTGTATGCATTCTTGTGTAAATATTACCGCAGAAGGGGTGAGTCTGGCTATGAATTTTGAGTTCCCCATTTGTTTCTTTCTTTTCAGTTTAATGAACTTGAGTAGTGGCACTTAGAAACATATGGATACCATGTCTAACATTATTCTTTAAAAAAAAGCATAGAAAACACTAAAGTGAAAACCAATTGACACTACTACAAAATTGTCAATATGTGTCAATTAATTTTACGTGTACATGATTATTGATGACAGTCACATATAGGCTCGTCATTTATTCTCTATGAAGAATACGTGATGGTTTGAAAGCATCATGTCTAACATTATTTTTTAAAGGCTAAAGTATATATATTTTTTAGTCTTTTAATTTTATACAAAGTTTTTAATTTTATCCTTTAACTTTAAAAATTATTGATGGACCCATGACTAATAGGTCCACATTTAATGGGCCTAGCCTAAGTGAGAAGTGTGTTGGGCTTCTGCAAGAGAGAGGGGAAGAGAGAATCTCAATGATGTATATACTTTGTTAGAGGGGCTTATCGTGGGTTAAAGAAGATTGTGGTTTAGTTGGGAAGCCCTGGCCTCTCGAATACCAAGTTGGGGGTAGAGGAAGTTCATTTTTCTTCATCATTTTCCATTATGCCAAGAGAGTGTAATGTGTCCATGAATTTTCTTAGAGTGTTTGCTTAGTTCTTTCCTTCCCAGCAGCTTATTTTCTGAGAGTTTAAGCTTTATTTCTGCTGTAAATCTCTTTCTTCCAGCTATATGGATGTTTAAAAAAATTCAGCATTAGATTTCTATTATTTGTCTGGGGCAGAAAAAAAACGTTAAAATTGAGATTTTGATTGTTAAGAAAATATTCTCAAATACTACTATATTAAGTTTAATTTTTGATATCAAACATCATCATTTAACATTAATAATTTTAAGGTTAAAGAACTAAAAATATTTCTTTTAAGTTAAGAGACTAAATTGGAGTATAAAATTTAAAAACCAAGTGTATGGTTCTGCCTTCTTTGGAGGGAAAAAAACATACTACCTCCGGTACTTAATATAAAAACCCTGTTTGACTTTTATTTTGATCCTAAAATAAGACCCCAATCTACTTTGTCTATCATATTTACTCAATTTTTTCAAGATAATTCATCTAATAATTACAGTTCTAGTTAATATACTTGATTAATAAGGATATTTTAGAAAAAACAAACACTATTTAGGACAAATAACTAATCAACTTACTTTTTAATCTTTCCAAATTAGTCAACTGACTCTTATAATTAGGATTGGAGGTAGTACAAAATATTGTGGTGAAAAGCAATCAAGGAACCTAAGCGTGAGGCTCATGGTACATATCAAACCTTAAAATATATCTATTGGAATATTGAATAGTAATAAAATCAGTAACTTGTCGAAATGATCTATAGTTATAATGATTAACTACTCTCTTTAGGGATAAATCTCAACATCCGCAACTTCCTTCGAGCTATCTTAGTTCTAATGTTCTTAGCAAAATTATTTTGCGCACTTGAGCCTCCGTTGCTATTTTTCACTTCCCTATTTAGGTTTTCAAAGCTTACTATTTCTCACTGCCGTATTTATTTCACCAGCTTTATATTCTGATTTTTCGTCTCAAGTTTAATTCTTTTCAAATCTCTTAAACACTTGAGGCATTATAATAACAACATTTCAATACCTTGCATGCCATATCATTTATTTTTTAATTTATATAAATATTCTCTATTCGAGATTAATTAATCTTTTTTGTCAAGATATGAATGGCAAATGGCAGATGTTTTAATTCACTCCACCTACAAAGTTAGGAATTGAAGCACCAAGCACTTGCTCATGCTCCAAAAGAGAATTTAAAATTTATTATCAAAATATTTAATTATAAAAACAAAACTAATTAGTTAGTTTTGCGATAAAGAAACTAAAAAAATATTGTATAAAACCAAGTTTCAAACCATTAAGATGCTAATTTTATGGCTATAAAATGAAGAGGAGAGAAAGGAAAAGGGAGAGATTTGCCCAAAGAAGGAAAGCTCCTATAAGTTTTACAAACTTGATGAGTACCCATAAATTCTTTTTCTTTACATCCAACAGAAATAAAATTAAGGAAAAAAAGTTTTAAAAAAGCAGAAATGGGATGTTAATTAATTATATTGCTTGAAAAAGTCCATCATGGGCTGATAAACAACTTGATTGGCAGTGACACCCATGACAAAATCAACATGAGCATAGTCTTGTATGAAAAGCACCCTAAGCTTGTCCTTGTCATGATCTTTGAGATTGTCAAGCAAAACGGCAACGTCGTTTACATCTGCCAGGGTATCTTTCCCTCCATTGCTGAGAAAAAGAGGAAGGTCGTTTGGAATACTGGTCATGTCGTACACAGGAGGACTGGCTTGTCCATAGTGTTGCATGTTTTGTGCTTGATCTCCGTAGTCAAACATCGCTATGTTGCCTTTTCTAACCACTGCACAAAATCCCAACACGCGTATAAAACATACAAGTTTCATACAAAAATAAAAAATAAAAAAACAATTTACAAGAAAATTAATGCTTTCTGATCATATTTCAACTTTATTACATTCTGATATAGCAAGCAAATACAATAAATAACTAAGTTATCCTATAATTTAAAATATATTTATGTTTTCTTCTTATGGCCAGAGAAACGTTTTCCAATTACCTCCAAACACAAAAAAAGGCGTTCTTTTAAGAAAAATAATTTTTTTAATTAATTATATAGTTTAATTTTATATATTAGTTATATCATTTAGAAAACTTAAAACACTATTACTAATGAATTTGTAACTTAATATTGAAATTCAATAAGATTTATCATAATCACCGATTGAA